>NW_024068279.1:0-171537 GCF_009389715.1 Phoenix dactylifera
GATTGGCATGAAGAAGGTATATCTATGACCCCATCTTGTAGAATTTGAAAGGGATGAGCAAAGTAGATCTATTGTTTAAAGCTGTATTGAAGCATGATAGAATAATTATTTTATCATACAGCTAGTAGACCTGAATGTATGCTTATTATGTGACCTTATGTAAGACTTCAATCCAACTTTAATGAATCATATTTTGAAAGAAACAACCGTTTAAGATAAGTTGATTAGAACCTAGCTAACATATCCTTTTGATAAGTATCTTAAGCAAATAGAATCTAAACTAAATTGATTTTGGAAATAAGAAATTGATTTGACCTTGATAAATCTTTCCATTGCCTCACATGCTTGTCCTTGAACTATCTTGGTTAATGAAACTATTTCTTTAGTTCAAGTGATATGTGCTTGCTTATATTTAGGCAATCTCTTGAGTAAAGTGACTCAATATTCTACTATTATCTTATCTTAAATTGAGTCATCTAGTTAGAAATATGTTGGATGAATGGGTTGTATCTTAAAGAAACTAAAGACTTTCTTTCAAGAAAGAAAAGGAGTTTGGTAATAATGCAGAATTCTTGAGCAAGAAAATGAGTGATTTCAGCTTGAAGGACACCTCCACATAAGATACAATAAACATTCACATGCAAACAAGAGAGAGGATCTTCTTCAGCCAAAAGTTCACACATAAGAAATCTAGTTTGGCTTGAAGAACATATAATGAACAAGTAATTCTAGATATCTCTCTCATAAATTAGCTGAGCAAAGTCAATAACTTTAAATCTTATTATGACATGATTAAAATCATTAATTGTTAATCTTTTGATATCATGTCCATATATGTATTAATTGACTTATGCTTTTGGAAATTGTTTCATGGTTTGCTCAAACTAAAATATTTCTATGGATATATCATAACCATGAAATACACAAGTATATGATTAAAACTTTGATTTAGAATGACTTGTGAGAAGCTACGAATTCTTGGGCATAATGAAAATGTTGTTTGCATGATATACCTCTATATGATACATTTGATTATTTCTTTATTCTGCTCTTTTATGTAAATTACTTGAGAATAACAAAATGAAAGAGAGATAAAGAAAAGAAAATGAACATTATTCAAGAGAAGTAAAGATCTAAGTAAACGCAAATACTCCAATCTTAAGAAAAAGCAAAACAAGCATAATATATTCAGCACTTGTGTGAGCATTCTTTTGGAAGGATAAAATCCGTAATGAATTACACTTAAATAGAGGGAGAGTTTAAAGTAAATAGTTTAACCTTTCTATATTGCTCATCATAGGGATGGTGCCAATGGGGAGGCTAGTGGTAGTCCCCGGCACTATTTGACCCAACTATTCGGTGTAGGGCATATTAGGGACGGCACAAGAGGGAGGCTAGTGGTAGTACCTCGTGCCCCTTTCCAACTCCACCGGATAGGGAGCAAATAGAGTATAGAACATAAGAAAGTTAAAAATGAAAGACAAAGTAAATGAAAGTATATAAGAAGAATCAAGTCAAATTTTTAATCACTTGAAAACATACTTTAAGGATGAAATCAGTGCAAAATTATATTTAAATAGGGAGAGTTTATTTGAAAAGAATTGATTTTGATCCTTGACATTCTTTTTCTTAATATTTTAATGCATGACTTAACACATGATATATTTTGCATATGGCATGATGTTCTGAATTATGGATTCTCAATATTTTGTAATGTTCCATGATTGGATAATCTGATTGAATGTTTGAAATACTATATGAAGTTATTTTATTTTATTATTGAAAAGAAATTTCAGATTTGTCGTTCACAATCATCTCTAAAATCTGAAAGTTGAATAAATTTGTAAAAAGGAGAAGAGAAGGATATCTCTATTTAGGGAAAATAAATTGATTTTGTTCTATCCTTCAACTTGCCTAAATTTGGTATATAATGTTCTAATTCGTACCAAAACTCAACATTAAATACGAAGATTCTGAAAGTGCTCTAATGTTATTGAAATATGTGTCTTCAATCATAATGATTTAAGATGAGCTACAAAGTAGAAGATACATATCTCAAATTTTGAGAGCCTTCTTGGAAATTCTTATAAAAATTCAGAATCTGATTTTGTATAAAAGCTTAAACTCAATATGATTTCTAAATAAAATCTTAATGTAAGAAAAACAGAATTAATTTTGGTATTGCTCCGATACGCATCCGAAACATATCATTTCTTATCTTTAAAGTGTACTAATATTGGTCCAAATGATGTGTTTTTTCGATGATCTTGATTGCAAATAAAAATTTCTAAAATATATTATCTTATTTTGATTTTAAAAAGATTTATTGTGTTTCATGTATACATTGATGAAAAACTATGATTAAGAAATTGAGTTCTATAAATGATCATCTATATATTTTTTTTTCTCTCTCCTACATTCTTAAAGACTTCTATCAGAATATATATAGAGTGAATGATCTTAAAGCTAGAAATATTTCAGCTCACTCGAATGATTCTAAAAGAAAGAAAATGTAAATGCCTTTGAAAGAAACTGAGCTTCAAATGAATCATTTTCTGATTAATATTTCTATACATTTTTCTCTAAGATTAGGAGAAAGCGTAACTTGTTCTTAAAGGATTAGAAAGAGTGATTACTATAAATTTTGAATAATTCTAGATCACTCTACATTCTTGATATCATAAAGTTTCAGGTTTATTCACATTTAACATTAAAATCTGAAATTCAACAAAAGAAAAGAATGATTAAAGAAGTATGCATCTTTTGAGGGGGAGCTTTAGATATCTTATCCTAAAGTTACTTCAATTTGAAGCATACCTTGATTTTTATGGATTGATTTTGATGAACCTCCTTATATTGCCAGACTTGCTTTAATTATATAATAAGTTAATACCTTGAGATGAGTTCTATAAAGGTTGTCTTATCTCAAACCTTAAGTCTTATGAAAATAAGCTGAAACTTATAGAAAATATATTTTTGAGATTGACAATTTTATTGAACATTATCTTCAAATTCTAAACTCTTAAATGGAATGATCAATTAAGGGGGAGAAAGAAAATTTCAGAAGGAAAGATCATCTGAAGCTAAATCGCATAAATCCATAACTAAAGGAGAGAGAAAGAATACTAAATGAAAAGTGATCCTAATGCTCTCCAATATTTATCATCTGAAATTTAAATCTGAAAATTTTTACGATACACCTTGAAGCTTGTTATTTGGTTAGTATATCTTATGCATCAATCATGAACCAAATTGCAATTCAAATAGTTGATCTTAAGAGCCTCTAATTTAATGAAAAAGGGGGAGAATAACGTGTTGAATTTGCTTGAGTATCTTTTAGAAAATCTATTTTGAAATTCACTAATGAGTCCTAATTGGCTTGCTCTTTAGAACTTAAATTGTGTGCCAATTCATATTTTTTATGTATCAAATTGTGCTTATTTTCTAAAAGAACAAAAGAAAGTCTTTAAAGGAGCTCTGAGATGAATCATAAATTGCATGAATTCATATTTTGGCATTTGTGCCCCAATACTCTTATTATCATAAAAGAACCTTGAAGTCATTAAGAATTAATGATCCAACATGATGATATGTCTTTCAAATATATAAGTTTTGATCTTTTACTCTGAAAATCAATTAAATTGCTCTCATGTTGATAAAATACTTAATAGATTGGGCAAAAGGTCTTAAATGAATAAGCTTTCATACTTATTAAAGAGAGGTTAGATTTCCACTCATGTGTTTCCTTGAATATCATTTGTGGTACTTCTTGTATTAACCTAAGGAAGATTCTACCTATACTTGATTAGAAAACTATCTGTGGTATCAAATTAGAAAACTTCTTGAAATCACATTCGATGTGTTCTGCTCTGAAATTATCTTAATTGGCTCTGATCTATGCTCATTAATCTGATTCTAATATTATTGCCTTGAGTTTTATGATTCATATCCTTGCAATAATTTGACATGCAACTCAGAGTACAATAAGGAAAAGAAATATTTGAGTATTCTTATCTTTGTGCTTAATGTTTTACTACCTTTTTGATGTTGTCAAAAAGGGGGAGAAATAGCAACTTAGCTATGCATTACTTCTAGAACACAATATATCTTATATTGCATATACTCCAAGTTTTGTCATCATCAAAAAGGGGGAGACTGATGACCCAAGGATTGATTTTGATGATCACAAAACCTTGAAGTATAATTACTAATGCTTGTGTTGCAAGAAGAAAGATATTTATTTTGCTAGAAACATAACAAGTTGGAAGAACACAAGAAGGCCTCCAAAGCTCTCAAGAAAAGTTGGAAGAAAGCTACAATTTATTGGCCCAAGTCTCAAGTTCAAAGGACTCAATTTAGAAGAGCAAGTTTTAAGAAAAATTCAAAGGAAAGGCACTCGAGTCGACTCTTACAGTTCCGAGTCGACTCCAAGGAGCAACAGACAGCCGGACAGAAAGATTCATCTCAGAACCTGTCAACGAGTCGACTCCTGAAGAGCGCGAGTCGACTCCAGAGTAGAACGAGTCGACTCCAGGGAGTAACAGACAGAAAGACAGAAAAGATATTTTGGACCCTGAGAGGCGAGTCGACTCCTAAAGAACTCGAGTCGACTCCAATAGCTGGCAAGTCAACTCCTAAGGAAAACAAGGCAAAAGTCAGAGAGCGATTTTCGACCCTGAGATTCGAGTCGACTCCTGTGGAACGCGAGTCGACTCCAATGGTTGGCAGGTCGACTCCAAAAAAAGCGAGAGTCGACTCTCAGTGGAACACAAAGAAAAAGTCAGAGGGCAGTTTTCGGGCTCTGAGAGCCGAGTCGACTCCAAGAGAATCCGAGTCGACTCGAGGAAGAAAATCAGAAAGAATGTCCTCTGAATTCATGGGATGAGCCGACCCCTAAGTGCCCGAGTCGTCTCCAGCTATTGGCGAGTCGACTCCAGTTTGGTCCGAGTCGACTCTAGGACAAAGCAAGCACATTAATTCAAATTTGGAACAGTGGCCGAGTCGTCTCCAGTAAAACACGAGTCGACTCCTGCAACAGGCGAGTCGACTCCTGATCGCGCGAGTCGACTCCGATCCCAACGGTAATATTGTCAGGAAGTGCAGACCGTGTCCAACGGCTCTATTTTTGTCTCTAACGGCTATATTCTTGTTTCCACGCCATCTAAAGCTATAAAAACAAGAAGAGAGCTAGGGGAAAAAATAGGGAAGTGGGAGAAAACATTTAGGAAAGAGATTACAAAGGAAATCTCCCATAAGCACAAAAAGGGCCATTCAAAGTGAAATAGAGAGAAGAAGAGCATCCAAGTGAATCCCAAAGCTTCCTCTTCATCCGTGTGCTGCCTCGGAAATCCTCTACTTCGTGCCAAATCAGAAGAGGGTCAAGTAAAGAAGAAGCCGAGCTCCTTCATCTTCAAAACTCGGTTGAGGGCTTCTCTTTACACTATTTTGTTTATATTGTTATATTTGCTTGTGTAAGAAGCTTTGATTTGTTTTAAACTTTGTTTTTAATATCTTGTAACTTGATTCAATCAAGGGATTGAATCAAGGGGTTAAGGTTTGTTGGTGAGCCAAAGGAAAAAACCAACGGTAATAGGTTTGTTGGTAAGCCTAGGTTGAAACCAACGGTGTAAGGGTTCGATTGTGATCCCGAAAAAACAATCGGGGTGGTTCTAGTCGGTGAGCCTGGGAAAACCGACCGAGTTCGTTGTGACCTCGTAAAACAACAAGTTGGGTTGTGAGCTTGTAAAACAACCGGCTGTAATCTGTAGGATTATAGTGAAATTCCCAAGAGGTCTTGGGGAGTGGATGTAGGTGCTGGGGTGCACCGAACCACTATATGTTTGTTGTGTTTGTAATGCTTCTTGTTATTGTCTAACGTACACACTTACTCACTTAGATAAATAGCATGCTTAACTATTATCCGCAAATTCTTTAGTAGCAAGCATATTCAATCAAGTCACATTCTACACATCAAACTGTTGCTAAGTTTAACTTTCACTGTGCATCTATACAACTTAGCTTAATTAATCAAAAACTTATAGAAGTAGGTTAAAAGTTTTAAAAGACCCAATTCACCCCCCCTCTTGGGTTGTATCTACTGGGCAACAAAATGGGGTTTTAATCAATCACTCCACAATCTCCCCCTTTTTGATGATGACAAAACTTTGAGTATATGTAAAATGAATTGCTCAATAAATAATGAAATAAAATCCATAAATGAATTCAAATGTCTGGTAATTCAATTTATCCAAGCTTGAAAGGAGTGAAACAATAAATTTCGGAGTTAAAGCTCCCCCTTTCATTTGGAATTATATAAGCCTTCATATTATGCAATCAATTGTTTGGCTTATATGTCATTAATGATTTAGTTTGATTAAAATTCAGATTCTCCCCCTCAACATATGCATTCAACTATGTTTTGATTCTCTGAATTTCCTTTTAATGCTTTGAAGTTTTTTTGAACTGAATTTTTTGTATTTAGAGGGAAAATCTGTCAATTTGTTCTTGTGTAGGATTCAGCTAATCTCCGAATATCCCTTGAATAGATTCTGAAGATTACTCCATTAGGAGCCCCAAAAGAGAGATAATGAGCCTCGAGGTACCGAATCCACTTAGAACAAATTTGTGTGTTTTTAAGAGTTTTATGTTTTTATTGATTTCCATTGATTTCTTTTACATATTTCGCCCCTTTTACATACTTTATACATATTTCTCCCCTTTTTTTTACATATTTTATTTCTCCCCCTTTTTGTCATCATATCAAAAAGGAGGCAATCACACACAATCAATGGCACAACCAATCATCAAATGGCACATAATTGAAGATAAAATGTCTACTCATTGTATTGATATGAATGTGAATACATGTGAGAATACAATAAGTAAAGTAAAACAAGACAAAACACAAAAACATCTATGGCCTCCTCGAGGATGAGGCACCTCCTCTCGAGGATGTGGGTCCTCCTCTCGTGGATGTGGCTCCTCCTCTCAATCGGCTCTGCTCCATGAGGAGGGTGACTGCATCTGTAACATGGCCAAGCTGCGTGATAATAGACGTAGTGGCTCTGCTATGTATAGTGGAGAGCTCAGTCACCGACGTTTGAAGCCCAGTCACCGACGTCTGAAGTGCGTCCAGCTTGTCGATGAGTACATTCGACAAGCGCTCGGCCCCCTCGGTGGTGGTGTGCATGTCACGACCTATGTCCTCTCGCATCTGTCGAGTGGTGCTCGTGACCTCACTCATGCTGTGGAACTGGGCCTGGACCAAACTCCGGACATTGTAGATCTCTTCCCGTACATGAGCCGTCATGTCAGTCACGGCTGTCAAGGAAGGGACCAACTGAGAAGATACGGGTGCAGGAGTGGGAGCAGGCACCGCACCTCGGAGCTCCCGAAGCAGCTCATCCCTCACATCTCTGACTATCTCCTGTCGCAGCTCCCGGAGCTGCTCAGGATCAATCCGGACCTCCATGGATGGTGGAGCCGAGAAGGAAGGTCCGGCGGAGGTGGTAGGAGCAGGAGGAGTGGATGGAAGGTCTGGATGGTCTGGAAGGTTTGGGTAGTCTGAATCGGGCTCAGGACTAGGTGAAGGTCTGGTGGTCTGAGCGGTGAGGGTAGACTTCCTAACCCATACCCCCTCTCTCTTCCGAAACCCCATCCTGTGTAGGGTCCCCGCACGCGTGCGATCAGTCCATCGCAAAGCGCGAAAGGGCTCCCCCTCAGGAATGGGAACCTCGTACTCCCTAAAAAGAAGGGTGAAAATCATGCTGTATGGGAGGGTGAGCCTAGGTCTATCTAGGGGCTCACACATATACCTATAGATGAGCTTAGGAAAGTTGATTGGGGTGTCCTGAAGGATATAGAACATAAGAGCTAGGTCTCTCTCATTTACAAAATCAAATCTCCCTGTCTTAGGGAAGATGGATCTAGACAAAATACTCAAGAGGATCCGCACCTCAATCGGTAGTGAGCTCGCGGATACCTCGTCTAGAGGTGACTGGGGTGGATGTCCTAGAACGGCCGTAAGGGCCTCAACCCTATCCTCAGGGTGTGCGGGAGCCACCCCTGCTAATGGAAGGTGGAGGATGTGGGCAATAAGATCCTCCGTGACACGCAAAGGGACACCGGCTACTGTGCCCTCGATACCTCCATCTCCCCGATGGACGGTACCATAGAACTCTCTAATAAGGCCCGGGTATGTGGGGAGGTCCAGTGTAAGGAAGTACTCTAGGCCCTGGGCCCTAAGTCTATCACCTATGGTGAACCCTTCCCGGGAGAGGAAGTCGAAATCGACATACCTCCCGGTGGAGACGACCTTCCCGGCCAATGGCCTCGCGGGAACCGCCCTAGGCGGGGAACGAGCCGGAGGTGGTTGCCTCGCGGGATCGTGCAGCGCCTTGGAGCGCCACTCGGGACCGGCCTCGGGTCGGGACCTCTTCCTAACTACGGTCTTACGCGGCATTTTGACCTAAACTGAGAGGAAAAACCTAGAGGACGGTGAAGGACCGACGGAAAAGACTCGGAACCGACCGGGAATGACCTAGGAAGGGAGGAGAACTCAATGTCCGGCGAAGAATCGATGGAAAAATGGCTTGGAGACGATCGGGGACGACCTAGGAGTCGGCTCTAGGCTTTTTGAACAGTGGCGGCTTGAAAGAAAAGTGTTTTCGAAACGACAAATCTAGGGTTAAAAAGTCGGATCCCGACTACGAGTCGACTCCACTGAGTCGCGAGTCGACTCGACCTCGAGTCGACTCCAGAATATGCGCGAGTCGACTCTCCTTATGCGCCTGTGGACCTCGAGTCGACTCCCGACAGTATGCGAGTCGACTCCCCCTCTGCTGCCATCTTTGCGAGTCGACTCCCGCCAATGCGCGAGTCGACTCCCCCTTAGGAGCCGGCTCTGAAACTTACTCGAGTCGTCTCTTACTTTGGCACGCACCTAAAACTCATGCTATAATCGTGCCGAATGACGGAAAATCACTTAATTAAGATCTGATTTGATGATCATTGGAAAGAAACTCTATTTTTAACCACATTGTAATCATCAAAATCAATGTATCTAGTGGAACCACTAGGATGGATCAATCACTCCTAATCCCCTCCTAAGCACACTAAACCTCTCTTCACTTAGGGATTTTGTAAAAATATCTGCTAATTGATTATCAGTACAAACAAATTGGAGTGTCACATCACCATTCAATACATGATCTCTTATGAAGTGATGTCTTATCTCAATGTGTTTAGTTCTTGAATGTTGAATTAGATTTTTAGTTAGGTTTATGGCACTTGTATTATCACAATTAATGGGAATTTTATCTTGTTTAATGCCATAATCTTCTAATTATTGTTTAATCCATAAGATTTGAGCACAACAACTCCCGGCTGCAACATATTCAGCTTCTGCAGTGGATAATGCAACCGAGTTTTGTTTCTTGCTAAACCATGAGATAAGGTTTTCTCCTAAAAATTGACACGACCCGCTGGTACTTTTTCTATCAAGCTTACATCCAGCGAAGTCTGAATCTGTGTACCCTATTAAGTTTAGGCTAGATTCTTTAGAGTACCATAGCCCTATGTTCTTAGTTCCTATTAAGTATTTAAAAATTCTCTTAACTGCAACTAGATGTGATTCTTTAGGATTAGCCTGATATCTAGCACACATGCACACACTAAACATAATATCAGGTCTACTTGCAGTAAGATACAGTAAAGATCCTATCATACCTCTATAAAGTTTTTGATCTACAGATTTACCTGATTCATCTTGGTCTAACTTGCATGATGAGCTCATGGGGGTGCTGATTGACTTGTTTCCCTCCATGTCAAACTTCTTGAGCATCTCCTTGATATATTTGGCTTGATTGATGAAGATGCCTCCTTCAGACTGTTTGATTTGAAGCCCGAGAAAGTAGTTCAGCTCTCCCATCATGCTCATCTCAAACTCACTCTGCATCAAATCAGCAAATTCCTCGCAGAGGCGATTGTTAGTAGCACCGAAAATGATATCATCAACATAAATCTGTACTAATAACATATCCTTATTTTGCTTTTTCAGAAATAGTGTTGTATCTACATTTCCCCTAGAGAATTCATGTTCTAATAGGAATTTGCTAAGCCTCTCATACCATGCTCTAGGTGCTTGTTTTAAACCATAAAGTGCTTTATTTAGCTTATATACATGATTGGGGTATTGATGATTTTCAAAACCAGGAGGTTGTTCTGCATATACCTCCTCATTAATATACCCATTTAAAAATGCACTTTTTACATCCATTTGAAATAGTTTGAAGTCCTTAGAGCATGCATATGCTAATAGTAGTCTAATCGCCTCAAGTCTAGCTACGGAAGCAAAGGTTTCATCAAAATCTATACCTTCTTCTTGATTATACCCCTTTGCTACTAGTCTAGCCTTATTCCTTATAACAATTCCATTTTCATCAAGTTTATTTTTATAAATCCATTTAGTACCAATAATTGGATATTCAGAAGGTCTCTCTACTAGATTCCACACTTTGTTTCTAGTAAATTGGTTTAGTTCTTCTTGCATTGCATTTATCCAATTTACATCATTTTCGGCTTCTTCTATATGTTTGGGCTCAAAGTGTGAAACAAAAGCTAGATGGTTATTCAAATTCCTAAGGGATGCTCTAGTCCTAACGGGTTGAGATGGATCATCTAGAATTAGTTCCTTAGGATGCCCATGAGCATACCTCCAAGCTTTAGTTAGCCCATGATCCACAATAGCCTCTTGGCTTGATGATTCTCCTTCAATCAACTTTTGATTATCATCTTGTAATCCCATCTCATCTATCTTTTCTTCAAGTATTTCCATATCATCATCAAAATTAACCTTCTTACTAGACGAGATGTCACTAGAGTCATCAAAAACAACATGTATAGATTATTCTATAACTAAGGTTCTTTTATTAAAGACTCTATAGGCTTTACTAGTTGTAGAATAACCTAAGAATATTCCTTCATCAGATTTAGGGTCAAATTTCTCTAGATTATCTTTCCCATTATTATGCACAAAACACCTACATCCAAACACATGAAAATAATTAACCTTTGGTTTTCTGTTTTTCCACAGTTCATAAGGTGTTTTCTTTATAATGGGTCTCAATAGAACTCTATTTAGTATGTGACAAGAGGTATTAATGGCTTCTCCCCAAAAGTACTTAGGGAGGTTACTTTCACATAACATAGTTCTAGCCATTTCCTCTAGTGTTCTATTCTTCCTTTCCACCACTCCATTTCGTTGTGGTGTCCTAGGTGCTAAGAAATTATGGGTTATCCCCTTCTTACTACAAAATTCATTAAATGACTGATTTTCGAATTCGGTACCATGGTCACTTCTAATGGCTATGACTGAAGACTCTCTAGCATTTGTTACTTCCTTATGGAACTTCTTAAACATAGAAAATGCTTGATCCTTATGCACTAGGAACATGACCCATGTGTACCTAGAGTAATCATCTACTATAACTAGACCATATTTATTTCCACCTAGGCTTGTTGTTCTAGTTGGACCAAATAGGTCCATGTGTAATAATTCTAGAGGCCTAGAGGTAGAGACACATTTTATGGATTTAAAAGAGTTCCTAGATTGTTTGCCAAATTGACATGCTTCACATATTTTGTTCTTTTCAAATTTTAATTTTGGCAAACCTATCACGGAGTCTCTTTTAACTAGTTTAGTTATTGTGTCTATGCTTGCATGACCTAACTTACGGTGCCATAACCAACTAGCATCATTATCTTTAGTTTCATTTACAACTAAACATTGGTTATGTTTTGCAAGATCTTCTAGGTCTACAACATATACATTTCCACGTCTAATCCCTTTAAAAACTAAACTATTATCATTAGGGTTTGTTATAATGCATAGTGATGGCTTAAACATAACATCATACCCTTTATCACATAATTGACTAATGCTTAATAAGTTATGCTTAAGACCATCAACATATCTAACATTATCAATAAAAGTAGAAGGGGTGATTTGAACTTTACCAATACCAATGATGTGACCTTGGTTGTTGTCTCCAAAAGTCACAGCACCTCCCTTCTTAGCTTCAAGGGTGAAAAATTGATCTTTGTCACCCGTCATGTGCCTTGAGCAGCCACTATCCAAGTACCAGCAGTTTTTGTTGACCTTGGCTGCAAGACACTCCTACACAAGCAAATCATGTCATCTTAGGTACCCAAGTTTTCTTGGGTCCTTCATGGTTAGTCAAGTTGGTTCCTTTTGGAACCCATACCCTTTTAATTTTCCTTTTTGTTTTATTTTTCCTAAAATTACACACATTCGCTTTATGACCTATAGTACCACAGCAAAAGCAAGTTATTTTCTTAGTTTTAGTTTCCCCAGCTTTAACAAAGAAGTTACTAAGAAGTTTTTGTTTATTTCTTGGTTTATACCCTAAACCCGCTTTATTAAATACGGCTCGTTGACTATTAAGTATCATGTTTAATTTTTCAGAACTATATGTAAATTTTTCAACTAAGGGTTTGTATTTGTTAAGTTCTTTAGTTAGAGTTTCATTATCTTTAGTTAAGGTACTAGTCTTTTGAGTTAAAAGTTGGTTGCTTGTCTTAAGTTCTATATTTTCTTTGATGATTAAATCCTTATCCTTAACTAATTTATCGTATTTATGTAGGTATGATTGATTAGCTATTTTTAGTTCTTTATTCTTAAGATTTATGGCCTTATATTCTACCATTAATTCATTAAATGCATCATAAAGTTCATCAAAAGAAAAATCAGGATGCGTATCGGAAGTTACCTCGTTTTCATTGGCCATGAAGCAGAAATTGGCCTTCTCTTCTTGTTCATCATCTGATGAGGAGGATGATGAGTCGGAGTCGGATAGTGTTG
The DNA here is from genome assembly GCF_009389715.1 of Phoenix dactylifera. Taxonomy (NCBI): domain Eukaryota; kingdom Viridiplantae; phylum Streptophyta; class Magnoliopsida; order Arecales; family Arecaceae; genus Phoenix; species Phoenix dactylifera. The sequence goes on from NW_024068279.1 coordinate 12,881, forward strand.
TGACAAGAGCCTTCTTCTTCTTGTACTTACTCCCCTTCTTCAGTAAGGGGCACTCAGCTCTTATGTGACCCGGCTTCTTGCACTCGTAACACCCAATCCCCTCATTTTCCCTTTCCTTACCTTTGTCCTTGCGGTAGGAATTTGAGGGGCCTCTCCTTTGATGATAGGACTTCTTGTGGTTGATGAATTTCTTGAACTTGCGCACAAGAAGAGCCTCACCATCATCTTCCTCATTCTCTTCTTCGTCACTGCTGCTACTGCAAGACAAGTCCTTGTTAGATGAAGTAGACTTAAGAGCTATTACCTTTTTCTTGTGGGAGGACTCCTCTTCGCTGTGTTGCTTCATGGTTAGCTCGTGAGTCATTAGGGATCCAAGGAGCTCTTCAAGTGGAAGCTTGTTCAAGTCTTTAGCTTCTTGGATTGCCGTCACCTTGGCTTCCCATGACCTTGGTAGGCAGCGAAGTATTTTTCTGACAAGATCACTGTTAGTATAGCTCTTGCCAAGGCTTTTTAGGCCATTGACAATGTCAGTAAACCTAGTGAACATGCCAGTGATTGTCTCATTAGAATCCATTTTAAATAGTTCATACTTATGAACCAATATATTAATTTTGGATTTTTTAACTTGATTCGTGCCCTCATGGGTCACTTCAAGTCTATCCCAAATCTCTTTTGCAGAGTTGCAAGTAGAGACCCTATTGAATTCATTTCTATCCAAGGCACAATAAAACACATTCATAGCTTTAGAGTTTAGTTGTGCCTTCCTCATGTCATGTTCATCCCAATCCTTTTCTAGTTTGGGTACCTTGATACCCTCTACATATATGGATGGGATGTATGGGCCATTTACTACAATGGTCCACATCTCATAGTCTTGGGCTTGGATGAATATTCTCATCCTAGCCTTCCAGTATGAGTAGTCGGATCCATTAAAGAAAGGGGGTCTTTGGGTGGACTGACCCTCAATGTGGGAAGATCCAAATGGGATTGTCATTTTGATCTTTTAACTCTTGGGTGGAAGAGTTTAGGCTCTGATACCACTTGTTGCCCAGATAGACAACCCAAGAGGGGGGGTGAATTGGGTTTTAAAATAATTTGAATAATTAAAACGATGTGGTTGACTAATTAAAAACTATTGCAAGTTATTTAATTAATGCTAAGTGCTGTGAGTGATGTGAGGGGAAGAAGAAGAGAGACAATCCAACACAAACACAAGGTTTTATAGTGGTTCGGAGCTAACCTTTGCTCCTACGTCCACTCCCCAAGTCTCACTTGGGAATTCACTATAGCCCCCTTGGATTACAGCCGGTTGTTTTCCAAGCTCACAACCAAACTTGTTGTTTTACGAGCTCACAACGAACTCGGTCGATTTTTCCAGGCTCACCGACTAGAACCGCCCCGATTGTTTTTCCGGGATCACAATCAAACCCTTACACACGTTGGTTTTAACTCGGCTCACCAACCAACCTCAATCCCCTTGATTCAATCCCCGATTGAACCAAGTAAATACAAGTTGTAGAAAGAAAACAGAAAATGAGCTTCTCAAAAAGCAGATGAAAGCAATATGAACAATAAATGAAGTTAAGAAGCCTCAAACGCTTTTAGATTGGAGATGAGGAATGACTTCTTAAACTTCTGGTCTCCTCTTGAAAGAGTAGTCGACTTGAATGCAGGAGAAGGAGGCTTTAATTGCTGGGAAGATGTAGTTGGAAGCAGTAAATGCAGATCTTCCTCTTTTTCGTTGAAGAGCACGTTGCAGAGCTTGAATGCTTGATTAGTTGGAGTGGAATGGTTGTTCCCTGCCTTGCTACAGTCCTCTGTGGCTATTTAAGCCAACCTCCACGGAAACTAGCCGTTAGAGTGCTTTTTCTGCCCGTTCTGAACACTCTACGCAGCCTGACAATATGACCGTTGGTGGGTTGGAGTCGACTCGCGCGATCAGGAGTCGACTCGGCTGTAGCGGGAGTCGACTCAAGCTTTTCCGGAGTCGACTCGGCAACTGTTCCAAATTTGAATTAAAGTTGCCTTCACGACTGGGAGTCGACTCGTCTTGACCTGGAGTCGACTCGTCAACTTCTGGAGCTGACTTGGCAATTTTGGAGTCGGCTCATCCACTGAAGTCCGTGGATCTAATTTTGAATTTTGTCCACTCGAGTCGACTCGACTGTCCTGGGAGTCGACTCGAATCTCAGAGCCCGAACTCCCGATCCTCTGTCTTTTGGCTCGTCCAGTCTTGGAGTCGACTCGAACTTCCTTGGAGTCGACTCGGCTCTCAGTTTCCGAAAGATGGTCTTCTGCCTTTTGACGTGAAGCTGTCTTGGAGTCGACTCGAGCTGTCTGGGAGTTGACTCGAATCTCAGAGGCAGTAACTTGGTTTTCTGTCTGTCTTGGGGTCGCGGTGTCTTGGAGTCGACTCGCGTATTGCGGGAGTCGACTCGAATCTCAGAGTCCATAAAATGCTCTCTGACTTTTTCTTTGTGTACCGCTGAGAGTCGACTCTTGCTTTCTCTGGAGTCGACTTGCCACCTATCGGAGTCGACTCGCGTTCTACTGGAGTCGACTCGAATCTCAGACCCGAAAACTGTTCTCTGACTTTTCTGCCTGTGACTGCTTGGAGTCGACTCTTACTTCCTTGGAGTCAACTCGGTGAACATCGGAGTCGACTCGCGCACTTCGGGAGTCGACTCGCTGACAGGTTCTGAGTTGAAGCTTTCTGTCCTTCTGTCTGTTCTCAGTCGGAGTCGACTCGTACTTATCTGGAGTCGACTCGAGCTCGTGCCAGTGAACTTGATACGCTTGGAGTTGACTCGTGATACTCGGGAGTCGACTTGAGTCTCAGACATTAGTTCAAACAGACTCCTTAACTTATCCAAAAATTATGAACCAAGTCTTGGGACACTTAGACAGGATTTTCACTGAAACACTCAATTGAATTCATTAGTAATCAAAAGATATACTCAAATACTTTGAGCTCATCAAAATCAAATGGGGTTTTAATCAATCACTCCACACGTCCACATATAGAACCCATGGTTGCCTCGGGGTCTCCTCCACTGGTGTGTGCGCGAGCTCGGGATCGTCCGACAAAGTGTACTCCACTATAAAGTCAGCGAGCACTTGGGCTTTAATCACCGGCCTCGGCCGATACTCGAGGTCGAATTCTCCTAGCTCGACTGCCCACTTCACAATTCTTCTGGCGTGATCCGACCGTTGCAGAATTTGCTTCATAGGCTGGTCGGTCAGTATGGCCACAGTATGGCCTGGAAGTAGGGTCGGAATCTCCAAACCGAGATGACCAGGGCAAACGTTGTTTTCTCTAATTTGGAATATCGGGTCTCAGCATCTCTAGGACCCGGCTGGCATAATATACCGGTCTTTGGAGCTTATTCTCTTCTCTTACCAGGACCGAGCTTACCGCGATCGGAAAAATGGCCAAGTACAAATATAGAAGCTCACCTTGCTGGGATTTTGTGAGTAATGGAGGGGAAGCAATAAGGCGCCTAAGCTCTTCAAAAGCTTGCTGACATTCCTCTGACCATAGAAAATTCTTCGATCGCTTAAGGATTTTTAAGAATGGGAGGCACCGCTCGGCCGACCTGGAAACGAATCTTACCAAGGCTGCGAGCCGCCCAGTGAGCCGCTGTACATCCTTGACTGTCTTTGGTAGCACCATCTCCTGCAATGCTTGGATCTTCTTGGGATTTGCTTCAATTCTATGCTGGGTTACTACGAAGCCAGGGAATTTGTCCGAGGTGACTCCGAATGCGCACTTGGCAGGATTGAGCTTCATTCGATACTTTCTGAGTGTGGAGAATGTCTCATTAAGGTCAGCTACATGGTGTTCTGCCGTTCGGCTCTTCACCAGCATGTCGTTCACATAGACCTCCATGTTTTGGCCTATTTGATTTTTAAAGATCTGGCTGACCAGCCTTTGATATGTTGCTCCGGCATTCTTTAACCCGAACGGCATTACTTCGTAGCAATAAATGCCCTTGTCGGTGATGAAGGCCGTCTTCTCCTCGTCTCCTGGCGCCATTCGGATTTGATTATATCCTGAGAAGGCCTCCATGAAGGTCAGCAACTGGTGTCTCGAGGTGGAGTCAATGAGCTGGTCAATGCTGGGGAGTGGAAAGCTGTCCTTTGGGCAGGCTTTATTCAAGTCGGTGTAGTCCACGCACATGCGCCACTTCTCATTGGCTTTCTTCATGAGGACCACGTTGGCGAGCCAATATGGATAGGAGACCACCTGGATGAAGCTGGCCTCGAGAAGTTTGTCCACTTCCTCGGCCGCTTCCCGTTGTCGCTTCGGTGCGGAGCCCCGCTTCCTCTGTTTTCCAGGTTTGCAGGTCAGTTTCACCTGGAGTCGGTGAACCATGACCTCGGGGTCACCTTAGAGAAAACAATCTTTGCCCTGATTTCGATCCTACTTCCAGGCCCACACTGTGGCCATACTAACCGACCAGCCTATGAAGCAAATTCTGCAACGGTCGGATTGCGCTGGGAGAATTGCGAAGTGGGCAGTCGAGCTCGGAGAGGTCGACTTCGAGTACCGGCCGAGTCCGGCGATTAAAGCCCAAGCGCTCGCTGACTTTATAGTGGAGTGCACTTTGCCGGACGATCCCGAGCTCACGCACACGCCAGCGGAGGAGACCCCGAGGCAACCATGGGTTCTATGTGTGGACGGCTCCTCATCCTTGGGGGTAGCGGAGCAGGCCTCATTCTCACTAGCCCAGATGGGATAGTTGCGGAGCAGGCTCTACGCTTCGAGTTTCCTGCCTCGAACAATGAAGCGGAATACGAGGCACTTATTTGCCGGGCTCAAATTGGCAAAGGAGCTAAAGGTGGAGGACCTGAAGGTCTTCAGTGACTCCCAACTGGTCTGAGCCAGATTTTGGGAGACTTTGAAGCAAGAAAGACATCGATGCAGAGATATCTCCAAAAGGTGCGAGACTTCACGTCTATCTTGGGCTCCTTCGACATCCAGCATATTCTCAGAACGGAGAACCTAAGGGCAGACTATTTGTCGAAGCTAGCGACCTCCCGCATGAGCGAGCTTCCTAAGACAACAGTGCTCGAATACCTCCAAGCCCCCAGAATAGAGGAGCCCGAACCAACTCAGTGCATCAATATTTACCAAAGCCACCTCGCTCACGAGGTCGTTCAAGAGAATATCTTCCTCGAGGCTGTAAAGAGCGTCGAGGGTCTTTTGCTCGTTCTCTGAGAGTCTGGGAAGCTTGTTGGCGGCCTTGAGCCGAGCTTGCCCCCACCTGGGGTCGAACCCCCACGTGCGCTCGGAGGAAAGAAAGAGGGACAAAAATCCAATGATGGTCCTCCGTGCGTTCGGAGCGAGCTGCGCTTAGACAAGCCGATATGTCACCAGGAGCTCGTTCACGAACCCGTGCAAGAAAAATCGCAAGCCGGCCCAGAGTGTTTCTACGTACACTCCGATCCGACCTGGGGAAGGCCTTGTCATCCGATCCTTCGACCCCACGGGTTCAAGACGAAACCCGCGCCGCGGGAAAAACCACTCTGCGACCATCTCCAACTCCTCACCCAAAGTGGACCCGGCGGGTTCAATCCTCACCCAAACTTCATATGGGGTTAGATCATTATATTTGGTACTCCTGAGCTTATAAGCATTAAGTTAACCATATCCATTAAAGTCATATTCTTTCTTTCTGCTACTCCATTTAATTAGGAAGAATAGGAAGCAGTTACTTCATGAACGATTCCATGATCTTCACAAAATTGAGTTATCTCATTAGATGTATATTCACCTTCCTCATCTGATCTAAGAATTTTAATTTTCTTTTCTTATTGGTTCTCAGCTTCGATCTTAAAAATATTAAATTTGCTAAGTACCTCATCCTTGGTCTTAATTAGGTAGATGTAACAGAACTTGGACAGATCATCTATGAAGGTCACAAAGTATCTGTTACCTCCCCTAGAGAATCTACCAGAGTCACAAATATCACTATGGATCAACTCTAATAAATTTGAATCCCTATTAATAGATTTAAAAGACTTCCTAGGGCGTTTGACTTCTACACAAATTTTACATTTCTCATGGTTCTTAAGATCACTTTTTGGTATTAAATTTAGGTTCATTAGTTGTTTAATTATTTTATAATTTATGTTCGACCGATTCCTGTCTAACTAAAAATATGCTAGACAGATCGTTGTTAAAACCGACGAACAAAGTTTAAATTTAATTTTTTTACTCTTACCTTTTCTACTCGAAGAATAGCGGTTATAAGAGGTCGATCCACAGGGAGGCGATTGGAGTTGCATAAAAATTAGAACGTTCACTCGGATTCAAAATCGATTTTTGAATAATAGAAGAAAAACATTATATCGGAGATGATGATGGATTCTCTAGTCTACCGAAAAATGATTTTTAATTAAAATTAACTAGACGACATGTACTCAGATTCAAAAAGCAAAAAATAAAGCTCTGGCATAAAATTAAAATGGATGAAACTAAGAGGGTTGAAGCAAACATAAATTTCATAAAAGAAGATTTAATGTATTGCATAAAAGAAATTAAAATTTCAGCATAAATAAAATCTTAAAAGTAAAACACTCCACCAAAATAAAATTCTCTAAAGTTAAAACTTAAAATATTGTTCTTAATTAAAACTCAAACTCAAAACACATTGCTCTTAATTGAAATAACAATAAACATAAAACATTACCCTTAAAAATAAAACTAAACATGAAAAGAAAAAGAAAAAGAATTAAAAAATAAAACAAAACAAAACAAAGCACCGGCTCTGTTTGAAAACAGAGCATCAACACTTCTTCTTCCTCCAACCGAGCCGAGCACCCCCTGTTCCTCCTCTGTTTCTTTGGCTCAACACAGCACCACCCGAGAGCTCTCCTCTCTTCTTCTTCTTTGGACTCCGCCGGCTCCTCCCACTCCCAGCTCTCCTTTGGTTCCCACCCCCACAACCGAGCACTCCCCCCTTTCCCTTCCTCCTTCTCTTCTTATAGCCGCGGACGGTCGCCTGATGCGGAAGGGAGATGGCAGACGCGGTGAGGATGCGGGGAGGTCGATCTTGGCGTGATCCGGGCGCTGGGAGGAGCTGGATGCGGTGATCACGGGCGGAAGCTTCGTGGACGGCTGCTGGGCGGAGGAGGAGCGATCTTGGCGTGATCCGTGGAGGAGATTGACACGGATGCGGTGGATGCTGATTCGGGAAGCGGTGAGATGCGGTTCGAGATCGCCGGAGATTGGATCACGGCTGGGGCTTCCTTCTTCGGATGCTAGGATTTCGGGCGTTGCTGGCACGGTGGCTGGCACGCGGAAGGACTTCCTTCTTTGGTTGCTGGTTTGGGAGCGGGATCGACGGGGAGGAGTCGATCGTGGAAGGGATCCAGTGCGGATCGGCTGGAGGAAAGAGACGCGCGGGCGTTGCTGGCACTGGATCTCGGCTTGTATCACGGGATGCTTGTTGGCACGGTGGCTGGCACGGTGGACTGATGATGAAGCGTGATCCGTGGACGATGGGATTCCGGGAGGTGGGGACGCGGGCTGGTGAATTCCTTCTTCTTCCCTTCTTTTGCACGGGATCACAGGCGCGCTTGGATCGGGAGCAAGGGAAGGGCGGTGATGCACTGCGGGCGGCTTGGATTTTCCTTTCCCTCGTAAGATGGGAGCTGGGAGACACCAAGTTCTGTCCAATTAGTCATATAGATAAAAAAATAGTATGATATGAAATTTGGCTTGTAGACGGGTCATCTATCCTGGCTGGAGGTCAAGTGCAATTCTTTCAAGTCATGGGTCACCCAGCACCTTATAGTTATGACATAGCCAATTTAGATTTGCCCAAAATTATTTTCCAAAAGCACAAAAGAAATGGACCTGATTCGGACCCAAATCCGACTCGGATCCGAACCCGACTCGGGCCCGATTTGAAGTCAAATTTGTACTCAATGTGCATTTTATCCTTAATTTATACTAATCTATGTTAAACCCAAATATAATATTAATCCAGTAAATTTATCACTATCGGTTAACAATAACAATAATTTTAGTAACATGTAGGTCGCACTTTTGTGCTCTCATCACAACTCCCAACTAGCTTATTGCTAGTCTCTAGCAATTCAGTGCGAAAATGATAAAATGAGAGAGCAAAAGTGTTATTTATTATATAAATATCCTAAGATAAATACTCACTTTCGTAGAGCATTACGATTGCACTTAGCATGTGCAATAAGCCGTTAAACCCCTAGGTTACCCTAGTGGACGAGTGTTGTCTCGTGAGGGTTTGCAGTGAAGTCACCCACAAACTTCAATCCCAAAATAAAAGTTGGTTTGTGAAATGAAAGTCTTATTTCAAGTACATAACTGATAAGAATTTCAAAAGCACACAAGGTTTTAATTACTAAGTAGCCCACTTTCTAGGTTAGTATGCAATTTGAGTTGAAGTCATTAAGTTTTCCGTTAGAAAGTTGTAAGACTTATTTATACTTGAGTGCTCAGTGAAGTTTGGACCATGCACAAGCTAAGGTTTTGGATCTTCAAAATATCGCTAATATTAGTAGTTTCCAAGAATTGGTCGGATAAGACCTATTTGCTGATTCAAAATCATCTTTTCTGCAGGATTTCGAGAGTTGTGGATGTTTACTTTAATACCTCATGGGCTTTATCTGTAATATTCCAGTTTACTCGAATTTTTACAACGACGGCTTTCACACTATTGTCTTTCTTAAGGTCAATATATTTTTTTTTCAATTTTTTTTTTTGATTTGATTTTTTTTTTTTTTTTGCATATGATAATGTATATATTGTGCACTTTTACTCCTGTGATGATTCCTCCATGTAGCGAGCAATTAGTCGACAATTCTCACACCAGTTGGCATGAGGTGTCGGGCATCAAGACTCCCCTACGGACCTATGCTCGGGTTCCTCATCACAAGCCTGCTGACCTTTGACAATAGGTAGCCCTTTTCGATGTACCTGACTAAATCCACCATTTTTTTTTTAAACTTTTTTTTTTGATCAGAAAAAGATGGTTCATCAGGATTCGAGGTTGCTACCATATTCTCAACACAATGTCGAACCTATACCTTAGAAAATGCAGGCCAGATGTGTTGTGAAATTCAAAGCACTAATTAGCTTACAACTCACTAAAAGGAACTTAATAAAAAGAGCTCACTTTGCACTACTTCCAACTAGTCATTGGGCTCTTAGATTTTATATACCTTGTGTGTTGTATATATATTTTTTTTTTCAAAAATTTTAACTAAAAACTTTTTTTTAATAAAATTTTAAATTCAAATGCGTAAAAATATCCCCAAACCTAAATCTAACATTGTCCTCAATGTTAAAGAAAATTTAAAGCAGTAAGAGGACAGAGGAGAAGTACCTGATATGGGTGGGTTAATTGAAAATTGGGGCAAAATCCCCCAAACCTGCATGTTAGTATATATTTTTTTTATAGAAGATATTTATATGTTGGGTTGCCTCCCAAGAGCGCTAAGTTTTATGTCTTCAGCCAGACAATTCTAATTCATTCATGATAAACAGGGTCGGTCAGAAGTGTCTCCTCAACTTCTGGACTCAGATACTCAAGGTATGGTTTTAAACGATGTCCATTGACTTGAAAGGACCTACCATCCTTGGTATTGCATATTACTACTGCACCATGCGAGTGCACTTTCTCTACTGTGTATGGGCCAGTCCAGCGAGATTTAAGTTTTCCAGGGAATAGATGTAATCGAGAATCATATAAGAGAACTTTTTGTCCTTGGTAAAACTTTTTACGAGTAATCATTTTATCATGCATGACTTTCATGCGATCCTTGTACTTCTTAACACACTCGTAAGCATCGTTCCTAATTTCTTCAAGCTCGTCAAGCTGAAGCTTTCTATGTTCTCCCGCCTTGTCGAGATCGAAATTTAAGCGTTTGATTGCCCAATAGGCCTTGTGTTCTAACTCGACAGGTAAATGGCAAGCCTTGCCATAGACAATCCTGTATGGAGACATTCCAATTGGTGTTTTGTAGGCCGTACGATATGCCCACAATGCATCTGTTAACCTAAGGGACCAATCCTTTCGAGATGGATTGACAGTTTTCTCAAGGATGGTCTTGATTTCTCTGTTGGAAATCTCAACTTGTCCACTCGTTTGTGGATGATATGGTGTACCGACCTTATGGGTGATGTTGTACTTCCTAGCAAGGGCTTTAAAAATTCTATTGCAAAAATGTTTCCCCCCATCACTAATGATAGCACGAGGGGTGCCAAAGCGAGCGAAGACAGACTCCTTAAGAAACTTGATCACTACTTTGTGATCATTGGTCTTACACGCGATAGCCTCAATCCACTTAGATACATAGTCAACAGCTAGGAGTATGTACTGGTGCCCAAATGACATAGGAAAAGGACCCATAAAATCAATACCCCAAACATCAAAGATTTCTATAATTAAGATTGGGTTTAGGGGCATCTCATTTTTTCTTGAAATTTTTCCTAGTCTTTGACATCGGTCACATGCTTTGCAATACTCGTGTGAGTCATGAAATAGTGTGGGCCAATAGAATCCGTACTGCAAAACCTTTGCAGCCGTCTTTTTACCACTGAAATGACCACCACAAGCGTGGTCATGACAAAAGGAAAGGACATTCCTTTGATCGTATTCAGGGATGCATCGTCTGATGATTTGATCAGGACAGTATTTGAACAGGTATGGTTCATCCCAAAAATACCATTTTACACGAGCTAGGAAGCGAAATTTCTCTTGTTTGGTCCAAGAGCTGGGCATTTGTTCAGTAACAAGGTAGTTGACTACATCAGCATACCATGGAACATTGGTATGGGAAATCATCATTAATTGTTCATCAGGGAAGGTCTCGGACACAGGCATGGATTCTCCAGATGATTCAATAATTAGTCTGGACAAGTGGTCAGCTACTACATTTTCAGATCCCTTTTTGTCTCGAATTTCGAGATCAAATTCCTGGAGCAATAGGATCCAACGAATGAGCCTTGCCTTAGCATCCTTCTTTGTGAGAAGGTACTTAAGGGCGGCATGATCAGAATAAATAAGAACCTTAGATCCTATCAGGTAGGGGCGGAATTTATCTAGAGCAAAAACAACTGCCAACAATTCTTTTTCAGTGGTGGAATAGTTGAGTTGGGCGTCATTTAGAGTTTTGCTTGCATAATAAATAACATGGGGAAGCTTCTCTACTCGCTGACCTAAGACAGCACCTATGGCATAATCAGATGCATCACACATGATTTCAAAAGGACGACTCCAATCAGGACTCCTTATGATGGGTGCTGAAGTTAGTTCAGACTTTAGTCTTTCGAAAGCAGTTATACAAATTGGCGAAAAATTAAAAGTAGCATCTTTCGCCAACAAATCACATAAGGGTTTCGACAATTTACTGAAATCCTTGATAAAGCGGCGGTAAAAATCCGCATGCCCTAAAAAGGATCTGACTTTCCTAACAGTTTTGGGAGGTGGCAATTTAGCAATTAATTCTACTTTGGCCTTATCCACCTCAATTCCCCTTTGTGACACAATGTGTCCTAAAACAATACCTGATTCTACCATGAAATGACACTTCTCCCAGTTAAGAACTAAGTTTTTCTGTTTGCAGCGTTCTACCACAAGTGTCAAGTGGTGTAGACATTCCTCAAAATTGGATCCAAATACAGAAAAATCATCCATAAAAACTTCTAAAAATTTCTCTACCATGTCGGAGAAAATACTCATCATACACCGTTGGAATGTAGCTGGTGCATTGCATAGCCCAAAAGCCATGCGACGATAAGCAAAAGTGCCATAAGGACAGGTGAATGTGGTTTTCTCTTGATCCTCACGTGCGATAGGGACTTGGTTATATCCAGAATAACTATCGAGGAAACAGTAATGGGAGTGGCCAGCTAGACGTTCTAACATTTGGTCAATGAAGGGTAGTGGGAAGTGGTCTTTCCTAGTCATGGCGTTCAGCTTTCTGTAGTCGATGCACACTCGCCATCCAGTTTGGATTCGAGTTGGGACTAACTCATTTTGGTCATTCTTGATCACAGTAACTCCAGATTTCTTGGGTACGACTTGAACTGGGCTCACCCACTGGCTATCAGAAATAGGATATATAATCCCTGCATCTAAGAGTTTAATGATTTCAGCTAGAACCACATCCTTCATGACTGGGTTAAGTCGCCTTTGTGGTTCTCTAGAGGTTTTTGCATTCTCTTCTAAATGGATTTTATGTTGGACCACAGAAGGGCTAATCCCCTTAATATCAGCTATAGACCAGCCGATTGCTTCTTGATTTTTCTGAAGGATATTTAACAACTTCTTTTCCTGTTCTTCAGTTAAATTTGATGCAATAATAACAGGTAAGGTGTTGTTGTCCCCTAGAAATGCATATTTTAAGTTTTCGGGTAGATCTTTAAGTTCAAGCTGGGGAGGTTTGACACTTGAAGGTACTAGCTGGGATTCAGGTATAGGTAATGATTCAAATTTGGTAGCCCATCTGCTAGTATCCATTACAGGAATGGAATCTAATAATGCATTAACTTCCTGATTCGACTCTTCTTTCTCACAATCTTGACTGAATTGGGCCAAACATCTTTCTAGTGGATCAGAATAACTTGATTCCTCGAAGGACTTACTGATTATGTTTTCAATCATGTGAATTTCTTCTAAATCGTCCATCTCAGATGGTTGATTACTACTGTGAAAGACATTGAGTTGGACGATCAAGTTTCCAAATGCTAAGGTCATTATCCCATTTCGGCAACTGATCACAGCATTTGAAGTAGCCAAAAATGGTCTACCAAGGATTACCGGGATGTGACTACCTGGGTTTTTCACTGGTTCAGTTTCGAAGACTACAAAATCCACAGGGTAATAAAACTCATTTACCTTTACAATTACATCCTCTACAATTCCCTTAGGATACTTCACAGTCCTATCTGCTAATGACAAAGTAATGTTTGTGGGCTTTAATTTCCCCAAACCTAGTTCGGTGTAGACAGAATAGGGTAATAGGTTCACACTTGCTCCTAAGTCTAATAGGGCTCTCCGAATGATGGTTTCTCCTATTTTAATTTCAACAGTGGGGCAACCAGGGTCCTTGTATTTTGGGGCAATCTGTTGTTGAATAAGAGATGAGGCTTGTGCAGCCATCACAGCTTGCCTAGGAATACTGGTTTTTCTTTTCACCGTGGTTAAGTCTTTTAAGAATTTTGTATAGGAGGGGATCTGTCTGATGGCATCTAGGAAGGGTAAATTTATTTGGACATTTTTAAAGACTTCCATGATTTCATCGTACTGAGATTTTTTCTTTGAGTCTTGTAGTCTACTAGGAAAGGGAGCCTTAGGTGTGTAAGTTTCTATTGGTTTCTCCTCCATTCCTTGTGTTCCCTGTTCTTGTGTCTTTTTCTGGGTGGGGTTTGGCTCATGCTTTTCTTCTTTTTCTTGCACAGGAAGTTGGACCTTGTTGTCCACTTGCTTGCTAGACCGTAAAGTGGTAATTGCCTGGACTTCATGGGTAGGGTTTCCATTAGAATCAATATGAAACTGGCCTCTCGGCCCTTGATTCTGTTGCCTACTAGGATTAGGCACTGGCTGACTAGGTAGTTTACCTTTCTTCCTATCCCCTAGAGAGTTAGCTATTTGGCTCAGACTAACCTCAAGTTTTGCAATTGCTTGCGCATGGAATTGGTTAGTCTGGGCTTGGGCTGTATTGGTCTGTTGTTGTTGCTTGATAAAATCTTGTAGTTGTTTCATCATATTAGCCATCATGGTTTCTAATTGTGAAGGTTGCTGTGGGATAGGAGCATTATAAGGCGGTACAGATGGAACCAAAGGTTGGTTCATTTGTGGTGGACCTATCCTGGGGAAGTTGTTCTGAAAACCTGGTGGACCACCTTGATGCTGAATAGGTTCATTTTGCTTGTATGAGAAATTTGGGTGGAACCTATTATCAGGGTGATAAACTGGGCTGAACGAGTTGGGAGTGGGCTTCTTAAAGGCACTATATGAATTTAGAGCATTTGCTTGCTCGGCCTTTATGGTGGGCAGATTAGGGCAGCACTCCACTAGATGCTCAGGACTGTTACACAAAACACACAAACTATATGACTCGTGATCCACTTTCATGACGGGATTTGACTCTTTGTATGAACTCGAACTAGTGGAAACAGTGAAAGCATCAAACTTTTTACTTAAGTTGTTCATTCCAGTCACCAGATTGGACATGACATTTTTGAGTTCTGGGTCTGCTTTCATTTCATAATTACCTGGTTTTCTATACCCGAACTCATCTCTATTTACTTTCTCACCATAGCTACTCCAATTTTGGGCATTTTCAGCTAAGTCAACAAGAAATTCATAGGCTTGATCCGGGGTTTGGTTCATGAACCTACCCTTGTGCATGGACTCAATCATGTTTCTATGTGCTGGAGGTAGTCCTTTATAAAAGAAGTGGACCAGATCAGCCTTATCAAGCCCATGGTGTGGGCATTTGACCAACAAGTCATGGAATCTTTTCCAAAGTTGGAAAAATTCCTCCTCAGATTTGCCTCTAAAAGTTCTTATGGCATCCTTAATTTTTTCAGTCTTTACCATAGGATAGAACTTAGCCATGAACTTCTTAGATAGTTGTTCCCATGATGTGATGGAATTTGAAGCAAGGGAATACAGCCATGCAGCAGCACGATCCTCTAAAGTCATGGGAAACAACCTTAATTTAATACCCTCTTCATCTAAGTTTTGGTTTCTAAACGTTTGACAGATTGTCAAAAATTTGTTCAGATGAATGTAGGGTTGTTCACTCTCGAACCCATGAAACTTAGGTAACATGTTTATTGTTGCAGCCCGAATCTCGAATTGGGTTGCATTATTGATTGGTAATACTATGCAAGTAGGGGGACTAGCAGATGCGGGTGCGAATAATTTATTTAGGGTTCTAATATGTTCACCCATTGTAGAGATTGACGGTTGGTTTACAGTTCGCAGGTTATGATGAAAAGTTCTGTCAATCTCAGGATCAAATGGGGTTAACTTATCCCTTAATGACCTTCTACCATGCATACATTTTCCACAACTTAATTAGACTCAATTTTTTTTTTAAATGAAATCCTAAAAGATAAGAAGAAGGGCTAGACCAAGATGACCACAATCAACACCACACAACAATTTGACCCTATTAGTCTTAGAGCTAAGTGAGGTTTAGTAGGTTCTTAAATCTAGTTGCATAGAGACTTATCAGGTTAAAAAAGTTCCTGAAATTCTCTCTAGATTAGACAGCTCCTAATCTCCCTTTCAGATTAAGCTTGAGCTTACCAGTTAAGTGATCCAGTAACCAGTGACCAGGAAAGTTCCGGGGTGTGCAGTGGTGCCAGAAGGGATACACCGATACCACAATACCCGTAACAGTTCTCACTGTTGTAAAACTTTTCTAGACATCACCAATTACTAAATTCTCACTGGAGTGGCTTTCAGCCGCTTCTTTCCAAGAGCCTAATTGAGCTCGAAAACCCTAAGACCGACGTCTAATTTGATTTTAATTTAATTTGGCTTAGGATAAGTATGCAAGGTGGTGATTTTTGGGCTAAGGACAGGTAATGACTTCCCGACCTTATCTTTTTAATGAGTTTTGCCCTTAATTACTTTATGCAAATGCTTAATACTAAATACAGCAAATAATCAATATTTTTTTTTTAAGTTTATGCAATGTCATTAGGTTGTACTGATTAAATGAGCAAGCAATTTTTTTTTATTTTTTTATTTTTTTATTTTTTTTAATTTTTAATTTTAATTTTATGTTGTTTTTTTTTTAATTTTTAATATAGGAATAACTTGAATGTGAACTAAAACTAATCCTTATGCGTCAGTCAATCTCCGAATGCCCGTTGAATAAGCTCTGGAGATTACTCCGTGAGGAGTCCCAATAGAGGTATGATCACCTCGGGGGATTGCACCCTATCAATTACTAGCAAAAATAATATTTTTTTTGAATTTAATTAATTTTTTTTTACTTTTTTTTAAATTTAAATTTCAAATTTCGAATCACAGAATTCAAATTTTGAATTTAAATTTTTGAATTCTTGAAATTTTTTTTAAAATTTTTTTTTTTTAAAAAAAATTTTTACTTTCTTTTTTAGAAAACTTTAATTACGAATTTCAAATTTCATAATTTAATAACTACGAAATTACTAACTAAAATAATCAAAATAAGAAAAATTAATAAAAATAAAAACTTACTACCGGAGTGCGTTCACTCCGGGCATCCAAAATCCAATTTGATCTTCGTGATCGTTCTTGCTTCTCGATTTGCCTCCCCGGCAACGGCGCCAAAATTTTGTTCGACCGATTCCTGTCTAACTAAAAATATGCTAGACAGATCGTTGTTAGAACCGACGAACAAAGTTTAAATTTAATTTTTTTACTCTTACATTTTCTACTCGAAGAATAGCGGTTGTAAGAGGTCGATCCACAGGGAGGCGATTGGAGTTGCATAAAAATTAGAACGTTCACTCGGATTCAAAATCGATTTTTGAATAATAGAAGAAAAACATTATATCGGAGATGATGATGGATTCTCTAGTCTACCAGAAAATAATTTTTAATTGAAATTAACTAGACGACATGTACTCAGATTCAAAAAGCAAAAAATAAAGCTCTGGCATAAAATTAAAATGGATGAAACTAAGAGGATTGAAGCAAACATAAATTTCATAAAAGAAGATTTAATGTATTGCATAAAAGAAATTAAAATTTCAGCATAAATAAAATCTTAAAAGTAAAACACTCCACCAAAATAAAATTCTCTAAAGTTAAAACTTAAAATATTGTTCTTAATTAAAACTCAAACTCAAAACACATTGCTCTTAATTGAAATAACAATAAACATAAAACATTGCCCTTAAAAATAAAACTAAACATGAAAAGAAAAAGAAAAAGAATAAAAAAAAAACAAAACAAAGCACCGGCTCTGTTTCAAAACAGAGCATCAACACTTCTTCTTCCTCCAACCGAGCCGAGCACCCCCTGTTCCTCCTCTGTTTCTTTGGCTCAACACAGCACCACCCGAGAGCTCTCCTCTCTTCTTCTTCTTTGGACTCCGCCGGCTCCTCCCACTCCCAGCTCTCCTTTGGTTCCCACCCCCACAACCGAGCACTCCCCCCTTTCCCTTCCTCCTTCTCTTCTTATAGCCGCGGACGGTCGCCTGATGCGGAAGGGAGATGGCAGACGCGGTGAGGACGCGGGGAGGTCGATCTTGGCGTGATCCGGGCGCTGGGAGGAGCTGGATGCGGTGATCACGGGCGGAAGCTTCGTGGACGGCTGCTGGGCGGAGGA
Organism: Phoenix dactylifera; assembly: GCF_009389715.1. Classification (NCBI taxonomy): domain Eukaryota; kingdom Viridiplantae; phylum Streptophyta; class Magnoliopsida; order Arecales; family Arecaceae; genus Phoenix; species Phoenix dactylifera. Next base: position 30,208 of record NW_024068279.1, read on the forward strand.
GGAGCGATCTTGGCGTGATCCGTGGAGGAGATTGACACGGATGCGGTGGATGCTGATTCGGGAAGCAGTGAGATGCGGTTCGAGATCGCCGGAGATTGGATCACGGCTGGGGCTTCCTTCTTCGGATGCTGGGATTTTGGGCGTTGCTGGCACGGTGGCTGGCACGCGGAAGGACTTCCTTCTTTGGTTGCTGGTTTGGGAGCGGGATCGACGGGGAGGAGTCGATCGTGGAAGGGATCCAGTGCGGATCGGCTGGAGGAAAGAGACGCGCGGGCGTTGCTGGCACTGGATCTTGGCTTGCATCATGGGATGCTTGTTGGCACGGTGGCTGGCACAGTGGACTGATGATGAAGCGTGATCCGTGGACGATGGGATTCCGGGAGGTGGGGACGCGGGCTGGTGAATTCCTTCTTCTTCCCTTCTTTTGCACGGGATCACAGGCGCGCTTGGATCGGGAGCAAGGGAAGGGCGGTGATGCACTGCGGGCGGCTTGGATTTTCCTTTCCCTCGTAAGATGGGAGCTGGGAGACACCAAGTTCTGTCCAATTAGTCATATAGATAAAAAAATAGTATGATATGAAATTTGGCTTATAGACGGGTCATCTATCCTGGCTGGAGGTCAAGTGCAATTCTTTCAAGTCATGGGTCACCCAGCACCTTATAGTTATGACATAGCCAATTTAGATTTGCCCAAAATTATTTTCCAAAAGCACAAAAGAAATGGACCTGATTCGGACCCAAACCCGACTCGGATCCGAACCCGACTCGGGCCCGATTTGAAGTCAAATTTGTACTCAATGTGTATTTTATCCTTAACTTATACTAATCTATGTTAAACCCAAATATAATATTAATCCAGTAAATTTATCATTATCGGTTAACAATAACAATAATTTTAGTAACATGTAGGTCGCACTTTTGTGCTCTCATCAATTTACATGACCTAATCTACCATACCAAATAGAAGAAGATTCTATATTCATGATCAAAGAATTTTCATTTATTGAAGAAACTATTATATTTAACTTAAACAATCCTTCACTAAGAAATCATTTTTCAATAAATATTATACCAGGAGAAATTACAACTTTATTGGACTCAAAAATAAAACGATAGCCTTGCTGGACGAGCAAGAAACCACTAATTATGTTTCTTCTAACGATCGAAACATGTTGGACGCCGTGCAGGGATAGAACTTTTTCAGAAGTAAGCTTTAAGTCTACATGTCCGACTCCTGGCACACGCGCCTCTGAGCTGTTTGCCATGATCACAGTTTCTTCACTTGAGACCTGGTAAGAAGAAAAATAGAAGCGATCTGAATAAATGTGAATACCAGCTCCGGTATCAATCCACCAATCAAGTGCTTGTAAAGTCATGTTAACTTCAGGAGTGAAGGAAACAGACCTGAAAGCAGTCTCAGAGGAGCCAACGCCGGAAGTCACTATATTGACTTGAGCACTGGTTGTGTGTGGACCTTTCTTCTTGGATTCAAGAGGTGCAGTCTTCTTATAGAGGCACTAGAGAGCTAAATGGTTGGTCTGACCACACACATAACAAAAATGAACACCGCCTTCCTCGTTCTTCTTCTTCTGCTCCTGGGTTTGGATAGGTTTTCCATTATGATGGTTAGGGTTTATAGGGTTGTAGGGCTTCTTTGGTAATGCTTATTTTTGAAGGATCGGTTCTAATTTTTTCTAGGTGGGTCCTCTACATTATAAGCATTGTTTTTGTGTCCAGTAGAGGTTTTACTCTTGAGCCTATGTTGCTTTTCAATTCTAATCGAGTTCAAAACTTGGGTTAGGGTGAGACCTCCTTGGGTATGGCTCAGAGTCTTAGCAAAATCAGACCAAAAATTGGATAGTTTGTCTATCAGACATGCTACCTGAAATAATTCATCCAAATTGGTTCCATTAGCCCTAAGCTGGTGGATCAGGATTTCAAAATCATGGATTTGGTCATTCATAGGCTTTGAGTCCACCATCCTAAAGTTATTAAAATCGGAGGCTTTGAACCTCTTTACCCCAACATCATCAAGACTATATTTGCTATCTAGGGTGTTCCAGAATTCTTTGGCACTCTTGGTTGTGTAATAAATATCATACAACCTTTCAAAAAGGGCACCTAGGATTCTATGGATGCAATGATAGTCTATCTCATCAGGTGTCCTAGAAGGTATGCTGGTGGAGGCAGAAGGTCTAGTTTGGGAGGAGGATGAACTCCGATTTGGGTTTGGATTTTGGCGAATAGTAGGTTGTGAAGCAGTTGAGTTGGACTCGTTATCAACTTCAGTAGTACTCTCACTTATGGCTGAGATCAACCCTAATGTGGTGAGCCAGAACCACATTTGGTTCTGCCACCTCCTAAAGTTATGGCCATCAAATTTTTCAGGTTTGGCACTAAGATGATAACTAGTATTAGAAGCCATAGGTTCAAGGTTTAGAAAAGGAACAGAAACTTGAATGAAGGCAAAATATTTATGTCAAAAGTTTTCACTAAAATTTGTAATGAATTTTGTATGTCTAGTTGATATATCCAAAAAATAATAGCCAGATCAACTGAAGATCAATGGTGGAATACTAGGTTCACTTAAGTACCGGCCTTTCTTAGGCACGTATGCCTTTTTGACAAGCTTTTCTTTAACACTATTAGTTAGTGGATATAATCACCAGAAATCACTCAAATTTAATTTTTACAGAAGCCTAAGTGCAAACTTAAATTTGTTATTTTGGATTAATTAATTTTTGAATTTTCTGTTTGAATTTTCTAAATTAGTAATAATTAATTATTAATTTAGTGTTAGCTAGACAAATATTGTAATTGAAATCTAATATGTCAATTCAATGAATTATATATTAGAATTGATTTATTGCCTTATTAGAATAATTGATTACTAATTTTGTGGCAGCAAATCAATTATTGTAATTGAGATCTAAAATGTCAATTCAATAAATTATAAAATTTATTACCTTATTAGAATAATCGATTACTAGTTTTGTGCTAGCAAATCAATTATTGTAATTGAAATCTAAAATATCAATTCAATGAATTATAAGATTTATTACCTTATTGAAATAATTGATTACTAATTTTTTGGTAGCAAATTAATTATTGTAATTGAGATCTAAAATATCAATTCAATAAATTATAAAATTTATTACCTTATTAGAATAATTGATTACTAATTTTGTACTAGCAAATCAATTATTGTAATTGAGATCTAATTTGTCAATTCAATAAATTATATATTAGAATGATTTATTACCTTATTAGAATAATTGATTGAGATCTAATAAGTCAATTCAATAAATTAATTATTATGTATTAACTAATTTTTGAATTTTTTGTTTGAATGGGATCTGAAAATTACTCCTTGAGGAGTCCAAATGGAGATATGATAAACCTCTTGAAGGTTAAACAAATTATTACCTTTTTATAATGATTTATTGAATTATATATTACTTATAAAAAAATAAATCAGACACTTTTTTGGATTGTTAGCAATATATCACCTAACTAAGCAAATAAATCTAATAATTGCAATTAATAGAAATTCTTAAAAGAAATAATATATATATATATTTTATTCGGTATCAAAATAAATCTATTTTATCACAAAAGAAATCTATTCTAACACAAAATAAATCTATTCATTTAATAAATTCAAATCATAAAATTGCAAATTATACAAATGCACCAATATTAAATTTGAAACAAAAATAAGAGAAAATAGCCTGATTGAAGATCGGTCGAAGTGCGTAGATACTGTTCCAAAGAAGTGTTTGCTCCCACGTACGGGTCTTCCGGCATCTCTTGCCCCCATAAAAAAGGTAACAGTAACCTAGATCATTGTTGACTACTTTCCAATCCATTTAAGAACACGATATGAGAATATATGTGAATGTAAATATATCAAATACTCTGTGTCCAAATTATCAACAAGGGAAATGGTCAAGAAGTTACATATCAGGTATCCGAATCCTAAACAAAAATGAATGTGATTATGATTCTAACAAATACCTGATCCAAATCCAATCCACAGCTAGTCTATTTTCTGTAACATTTTGATATTATATTAGCACTTATTATCAAACAAAATGAGGTTTAGATGCTAGGCAAGATTTCAGTCTGACATTAGCACCGCTTCACCAACAAAATAAAACAAATACGGCTGAAGTCTCCCAATCTCATGCGGGTCGAAGAATTCTGAAACGGAAGTGCAAGAATTTGGATTTTGGATGACTCCTTTTTCGAAGTCTAGCCAGTGGACTGTCACATCACTTGCCAGCAACGAACGTGATCAATTTCTTCCTCGGTATGAGCCTTGCTTTTGCCAGCACCGTGGGGGGCCAAGCATGACCTCGCAAAATTTTCTCCGGTTCATGATGTTTAAGACCATGATGAAAATACTGTGTTTCCAGAGCATGTTGCATTATTTTGAACCATTCTTAGCTATTTTTTTCTTAGGTATTTTTTATTTTGATCATGTCCATATAACAACGAAAATCACTAAAATCAATACTATCTAATTTGTACTATGGATGTGATTTATATCTAAAATATATTCTCTTTCATTTAAATGAATATAAATATTAAAATGACTATGAATATTACTAGTATCATATTTATATTCCTAGTTTCCTATCAATTTTAAAACAAATAGGCATACAAAAATTCTAATATTCATTTGATATCTCTGTTTGAATCTGTATCTATTGGTATTGTATCCTATCCGGTTTATTACCATGTCTAGTCATCAGCAAGAGGAGCATGGATCTCCTCTAATTTCCATGTAACGATAAATAATTATAAAAGATTTGAAAAAAAATTTTACACGTGACATGCGTTTACAGTATGCATTAAAACCACACCCTTCAAGTCAATCACCTAACTAGAAAAAGAATGATCTCCACAAAAGATAGGGTAGTATTCGTAAAGATTTGCTTGTCTTGCGATTGATTTGCTTGTGATGTCGGATTATTTACACAAGATATCCATCATTGAAGTGTTTATAACTTGCGTCAAGGAAAGTGTAATCACTTCAATTTCTAATTAATTTTTATGAGGGACAAGAGTGCAATAAGCTATTAACAAAATGTGGGCTGCACATTGCCCTTTGGCATACATTGCCTTAAAGATGTATCATATGGTAATATAATATCTGCCGAGTGCAGTGACTATATTGAACAACTAAATTATCTAGAAATGAAATAAAAAGATTTCTGCTTTTACTTTCCAGTTTGGTTACAGAAGATCAAACTCGAACCTATCATGAATATTAAAATTGATTTTCAAACTTTATGTGATGGGGAGAATATTGGTCATCCCGATCTCGGATTGATTCAACCTCCTTGACCTCGGTCTTAGCCAAGGAAAATGAATTTGGTATGGACCAACGTGCCACTCTGATCAGTCCAATATGAGAATAACCCCAAAGATCATTGTATGAACGAAAATAATGACATTAGCAATGGTTGTACTGGTACAACAACTAAGATACGATCCGTGCAGTTACCACCAAGTGGTAATTGCGGGGAGCCATTAATATACAGTTAAAGCATGATTAGCCGTTATCATACAGTTATGATATGGTACTGCCCGATAAATCGGGTAACGGACCCAAGGACCCTTAGGTAAGCAAGGTTACACTCCTCTACTTACACACACTCTCTTTTTCTTAATATTGCTCTAGATCTCTGACTTAAGCATCGAAGGGTTTCTTGCTAGAAATCTTTTGACAAGTTGACTTTTTTGTAGGCCAATTCTACCTGTGTCCTCAGTTTCAACTGACCTTAGCATATTTTGGAGGGATATTGACCTCAGCATATTTTGGAGGGATATTGATGCTAGTGGAAGGGCCTGACCTATACTAGAAAGGGGAGAGATTAAACTACCTTTCCTTGCAAGACATCATGAAGTCTCAGAGGAGTCGTGGTGCCTCTAATAAGTCATAGTAGATGAACTCAACCTGCGTCATATGCTTTCCTGCAGAGCCCGACAAACGCACCACCACCACAACAACCGGTTGCACCCATAAATTTCGAGCAATTCAATATGCTATTGCAATAGGTACAAGCTTTGATAGTAGCGGTTCAAGGCCTACAACAGACAGCAATATAGCAACGGCCCGCCCTGCTCAACCTAGTCAACACTCCCGGCCACCGACACACCATATGAATCCGTCTAGTCATCACTTCCATCCACAAAGTCCTCAATGATCCCTGCAAAGTTGACATACCCGATGGAGAAGTGCCAATTGTGAGGAAAGGCAATGTGCTCCTAGCTCCCATTTCAACAAGAATTCTACTTTGGGGCATTCATCTCCTCACCGGACAAAGCATGTGTCAAGGCAAGAAGCTGATCTCGATTGAAAGATCGAGGAGATGGGACCTTAGATCGAGGCATTGAAGGGACAGACTTCAAGGCTAAATAATGACCTCAACTTTACTATAGATTCTCCCTTTTCTCAATAGATCATGGAGAAGCCAATTTCATCTCGATTCAAAATACCTTAGGCGGAACTCTGCGAAGGCACCTCGAATCCCTTGGATTATTTGGAGAGCTTTAAAACTCTTATGATGCTACATAGAACTACTGATGCTGTACTTTATAAGGCCTTTTCTGCTACTCTCTGCAAAGTAGCTTAGTTTTGGTATTTGGGGCTTCAGCCGGATTCTATTCACTCCTTCAAGCAGCCCGGCTGTCACTTAACAGTGTACTTCATTAGCACTCGAAGATAGCACTGGAGTTCTAATGCTTTGCTCGACATCAAATAAAGAAAAGGAGAATCCCTCCGTGACTACTTTAACTGCTTCAATGCGATGACGTTGGAAGTATGCAACCTCGATTAGTCGGTCGCTACGTTAGCTTTGAAGAGTGGATTGAGGCGGTCCTGATTTCTATTTTTTTTGGAGAAACACTTCCCTGCAGAGATGTTGGCCTGAGCAGAGAAGTATGCCAACATGGAGGAAGCTATGGCATTTCAACAAGAGTTAGCCAGGAAAAAGTCCAGAAAAGCTAGCAAGATGAGGCAGGATGGAAGGGATGCTCCGAAAAGGGATTTCCGCAGAAAAGAAGGAAGTTTTTGTTGGCTGAAAAGGCCTCCTCAAAAGTTTGAGAGGTATCCTCCTCTCAATGTACCAAGGACTCAAATTCTTATGGAGATCAAGGGCCAAGGCTATTTGCAGGCTCCTTGGAGAATACAGGCACCGATGAATAAGAAAAATAAGAAAAAGTATTGTCAATTTCACCAAGACCAAATGTATCTAGTTGAAAGATGAGATTGAAGCACTTATCTGATGTGGTTGGTTAGATCGGTATGTCAATAGTCAGCATGGTTGGAAAGAATCTGCCTCGGATCGACATCCTCCTATAAAGCCGATTGATGATGGACCAACAACAGGGTCATCAACACAACCATTAGGGGTGCTAGCGGGATGTCGAGCACCTCGAGGCATCACAACTAAGGAGAGCAAGAAGAAGATGTCTCCCCAAAGAGGCAGAGGATAGAAGACATCATTTCTTTCTCTAATGCCGACCTGGGAGGAGTTTGGACTCCTCATGATAATGTTGTAGTTATCTCTTCGACCATTTCAAATTATGATGTGAAAAAAAAATTAATTGATAATGGAAGTTCAATCAATGTGTTATTCAATGATGCTTCCAAAGAATGAAGTTACTTGTTGACCAGATGAGAAAGGTCAACTCACCACTACTTGGATTCTAGGGAGACTATGTTTCAATGGAAGGTCAAATCAACCTATCGGTCATCATGGGACTGGGGCCTTAGCCAAGCACGGTGAGGCTGAATTTTCTAGTGATCTGCCCACTGCCTACAATGCAATTTTAGGCCGGCCTAGCCTAAATATCTTCTAAGCTATGGTATCCACTTATCATTTGCTCATGCGATTTTTTTACTAAGATTGGAGTGGAAAAAGTTCAAGGTGACCAGATGTTAGCTCGCCAATACTACATGGCTATGCTCAAAAAAAAGAAATCAGTGAAAATGCTGCCAATTGAGAGCCTCAACATAAGAAACAAATTGAAGGAACAACGGAGAGAACTAGACTAAGAACTAGTGCATGTTCCTTTGAAGGAGGAGGATCCTGTCCTAGCTTTACAAATCGGCTTGCAACTAGATGAGGAGAATCGAGCAAAGCTTATTAACTTTCTCTACACCAATGCTAATGTCTTTGCTTGGCTGGCCACTAACATGTTGAAAATAGACCTCAAAGTGATTATCCACAAGCTCAACATGAACACGGCATGCCAACTTGTGCGGTAGAAAAAAAGAAGCTTTATCATAGAAAGAAAACAAATCATAGACCAAGAGGTTGACAAACTCCTGGAAGCTAGATTTGTCTGCAAGGTGAATTATCCCGAGTGGCTTGCCAACATTGTATTTTTTCCACTTTCCTTCATAGTCCGAGGCATGACTTCATGGGCATGCTGAAAAGAGAAACAATTAGTAGCCAAAGTGAAAAACTCGACAAAAATTAATGCAAACAGACTTACTCGGATGACCATAGTGAAAGCCATGTCAATCAAGTCATTGACATGGTTGCCCGTGGCATGTCCTTGTCAGCATGAAGTTGCATGGCACAAACCAAGTCCTTAGCCACCCGAGGAGTCCTTAAGGCCGAGTCAGAGGCCTTAACGAGCCACTTTGGGATGTATATCTCGAGAGTGGCTAGGGCTGACAAACTCAGTGCGGAGGTCGGAACGGCTTGAGTGGAAGAACTGGGTTCTACTGGAGTCAACGAGCTTGGGCCAGCTTAAGCTGAAGTACATTGGACTGAAGATGATGGTTGAGATGAAGTCACGGTGGCGAAAAGGGCTGGGGGATGATAATCCCCTTTGGAGGAGCTGACCCAAGGGGGGAGACAATCTCGACCTCGGGATCGAGCTCCACTCTTTTCGCCAAAAGCTTTGCAGCAGCTCTCGACACTTCGGGCGCAGATGGCCCGGTCGATGCCTCCGGAGGAGCCAAAGTGGATCCCTTCTTGGTTTTCTTCTTTTTCTTCTGTGGGGCCTCGCTTTCGCACGCTGTTTCGGCTCTCTTGCACGAAACCTTCCAAAGTAAAACAAGGTCAGTCTTCATTGCTCCAAGAACTGTAAAGCCGAAGAGAACATCGGAAGATATAATTTGCAGTAGGATAGAAAAGATAAAAATTCTAAAACATTATTTTTACCCTATTGGTCAGCCAGACTCAATCCAACATTGATCAATGTCTCCTTGGACAGTAGATCTCACAAAGGAATAATCTTGGATTTGAGAAGAGTGTCCAAGGATCCTTAATTATCATTAGATAATCTGGAAGGCCAATTCAAAGACCTTTGAGGTGTTCCCTATAGGGTCTCGTACCACTGTGACTGCTCGAAAGAAATAAAAAAGAATCTTCCTTTCCACCCATGAATGGATGAGGGAGTACCTTGGATTAGTTGGCGGCCTTTTTGAGAAGAAAAGTACCACCGACATCTTTCTCGAGGATGCCTCTTTAGGGTGAAGCAACCTGGAAAAGAGAGACGAAAGGAAGGAGGTTATGGAGAAGACAAAGAACAAAAAAACCTATGATGACTCGCCAGGAATTTGGAACTAGCTGGGTCAAGATAAGGTTATAAATCCTCATCAACTAAACTACGAAAGGATGAAGAGAAAATCTCAACCCATCCTTAAGAGTCTCCTCGTATAGGCCGAGTCGAGAAGGAGGAGGGCTTGTACTCCGGTCAACAGGATCGGCGAGCTCAAGATGAAACTCGTGAGGAACAAAATATTGAGCTCGGATATGTCCAAATCCGCTTGGATGAGGACAGATTCTTCATTTTGCAAGCCAAAGTGAACTTCTAACCCCAAGTGATGGAGAATGCTGAGCTCGAGGAGTCTACTCAGTCGACCAGACCCGGCAGAGACCTTAATCTCAGCCTTGCTCATCATAAAAAATAATGGAAAAGAAAGTAATTGAAAGGAAAGAAAGGAAGTGAGGGAAGAAGGTTCCAAAATTTAAAGGAAAAAGAGGATTTGAGCAGCCAGAGATGGAACTCACCAGAGGCGGAGAACGTCGCCGGAGAAGATAATCAAGGCTTAGGGCATCTAGCCAGAGGAGAAGCTAAAGCATATGCCAAAAGGAAGTAGACCCCCTTCCCGAATAATTGAGAGAGGTAAATGGATAAGAAAACTGAGAAAGGGGGGCAACCTTGTATAGATGAATGGACGGCTCAGATTAAAGCGACAGTTTGGTTGTCCGAGCTGATTCAGTCATGTGTCAGCTCAGGATATGGCATGAACTGCCTATCCGGATCGCTGCATTAAAGGGCCTTAAAACAACTTCAAAATAGTGATACTTCGAGAAGATCAATCGACGTATTAATACCTCTTTCTAGATGCTTCACCCTAGGTTTGGATGACAATATAATTTCTATCGCTCAAAGTGAAGTCAAGTTCAGACTCAAAAGTTAGCGAAGGGATGGAGAGAATATTGGTCATCCCGACTTCAGATTGATCCGACCTCCTTGACCTCAATGTTAACCAAGTCAAACTTTTTCGGCATAGACCAACATTCCTCTCTGGTCGATCTAATAGGAGCATAATGTAAAAAATCATTGTGTGAATGAAAATAATGGCTCTTGCAATGATTGTACCAATACAATAGTTAATACATGATCCGCACAGTTATTGCCAAGTAGTAATCGTAGGGAAATGTTACTATTTGGTTAATTTACAATTAGCAGTTATCATGCAGTTTTGGTATGGTACTACCCGATAAATTAGGTAACAGATCCCACACATGTCCTATATAGGAATGATCTGGAGACCTTCACATTAACAAAGCCTATACACCTCTACCTACATACTCTCTCTTTTCCACTGTTGTTCTAGATCTCTAAATTAAGCATTGGAGGATCCCCTGCTAGAAATCTTTCGGCAAGTGAACTTTTTTGCAAGTTAATCCCACCTACCTCCTTGGTTCCAGCCAAACTCAACATACCTTAGTTCCTGTGCTTCGATTCCAACCGACCTCGGCACATTTTGGGTGGAGAATGACCTCAATCAGATCATAACAGCAACAATATGCATTTGAAAACAAATTAGGAAATGCCCATGGTTATTAGTTATGTGAAGGAGGGATTTAAACTTTGATCACTTGCTTATATTGGCACGAAGAAACTTTACCAACATAACAAATCACTTGCATAAAAAGGAGATATTCATATTGAATCTAATTTTATTTTCTTTTTTTACTAAAGATAAGAAACCTTTTAAATGAATGTTGCCCCCAAAAAAAAAAGAACAAGGTCATTCTAGGCTCATTTATCATTAGGATAAAATAATAAATTTTTTGCGTACATACCCTCCTAAATATTAGAATTTGTGTAAATGCTCTTCCAAAATTGATATTTATATGTATATTCTCATAAAATACTCGTTTTATGTGTATACTTTTTTTGCATATATACCCATATCATTTAACATTATTAAGAAGCTGGCGGTTTAAAATAAAAATGATGAAAAAATTCTTAATTGGTAGACATGCAAAAAGAAATATTTATAAGGATATACAAGCAAATAATAATTTTGAAGAGTATTCATACAATTTTACATATTTAGGAGAGTATACACATTAAAACAATCCTTATATTTTTGCATAAATGCCATCCTAAATATTGGAATTTGAATGAATACACTTCTAAATTGATACGTGCATACCCTCACAAAATAATATTTTTGTATAAATACCTTTGACATAGTGATTCAGTTGACGTGATTAGCCAAATCATGTTTATTTAAAATAAAAAATTAATAAAAATTATAAAAATTCTTTTTATCTTTGAAGCAAGTAATAGGTCAATAAGTTTCGCTGGAAACTAATATTTCTATCTTCATTGAGAAATTTTCTGATCTATCACGATCACTCTCTTTTACTTCTCTATCCGAAATTAAAATCAATCTCTTGACTTCTTTCTCTACCATAGACAATCGTTCTCTCTCTTTCACTTGTCGAAGTTCTCACCATCGAAATTTGAGTCTGTTGTCAAAGTTCTTTCCACATTGTATTCTTTTTACATGAAGATGGTCAAGTACGATCTTTAGCTTTATGAATTATTTTAAAAAATTATTGCGAGAGATTTGTAACATTTATCTTTTAATGCATGTGATTTGTATAGTTAGAAAAATTTTCATGTGCAAGCTAGCGCTGATTTAAAATTGCTGTGACAAGATGGCCCATACACTAGATCTTTTCTTCTTCAAGAAAATCGAAGCTTCAAAGAAAAGTGGCTTAAGGTACCCAACGTAATCGTGGCCCTCTACCACATTGCCACAGAGGTTGTTAATAAGTTTGAAGAATTTTGAAGTCCTTCAATAATTTTGTCTGAGGATGATTGATGTTGTTGTTCTTATTTTTTTGGTACAATGGCTGCTCACTCTACTCTGATATAGGTGCAACCAACAGAGTCAAAAGCGACAATCTGGCACAATTGTGAAGGACCTTTTGGTATGTCTAGAGGACCTTTTCGGAGTGTTGTGCAGCATAGGAGGTGACCCAGTCAGCGACCCTATTCGTCTTCCGATACACATGCACTGCTTGAAAGGCGTTGCAGTCTCTCATCATCCGATGCATATCGTAGAGTAGAGGACTCCCATCCTCCCTCCGCCCCACCTCTCATATCCAGACGATCACCATGGTCGAGTTTTCTTTGAGGATGATGCTCTCTGCCCTCAGCCTCTGTCTCGCATAGGAGATGCCATCTCATGCTGCCCTGAGTTTTGCCCCTATAGCTGTCAGTCCATCGGTGCTTCGCCTGCCCGTAGCAATAATTTTTGAGTTATGACTTCTGATCACAAAATCCATACATGCTCTATCGCCATCACCGGTAGTACTACCATCAAAGTTTACTTTAAGATGGTTGGAGGGTGGGGGCTCCCAAGAAACAAGGACGAAGCTAGGCACTAAATCAACATAGTGGGGGTCCTAGATGTTTCTGGCCATCCCAAATGAAACCGTCTTAGTGGCCCTAGTAATCTTGATAGCCTGAAGGAAGGCTCTCTGCACAATGCTCCTCAGTAACTCTCGTCTGTCTTTGAATACTCAGGCATTCCTATCCAACATATATGATACGCTAGGTAGGCACATGTGACCTCTCACTCCATCATCCTCGAGCTCCAGATGGCCTCTCTCATCTGGTGTAGGAGGTTGTCAACAGATCGGATGGCTTGGGGCTAGGAAAAAGTAGCTCTACTCCATATCTGCACTGCCCATGGGCATCCAAACAAAATATGACTGATGGATTCCTCCTCATCCAGACACCAACTACAACTCAAAGTGATTCTGACATCCCTTTTCGCTAACACGCTCCTGGTTGGTAAACATTCTCATGCCACTTTTCACAAAAGTAGGGCCACTCGAGGATGAACCCGCATCCTCCAAATCCATCTACAGTCCATCTGTCTAGCAGCATCCCCTCTTATCACCTCCTGTAAATCCGCAGCACGCACCCTGGATCTGCCTATGGCCGCTCGAACCAACCTGTTCGACACCTTCCTTGTGGGTAGCAGAATAGCCAGAATTCTCTCCATCAGCTACTCCCTGAAGACCTCCCTATTCAACAACTCATGCCACATGCTCCGACCTGAGATAATTAGATCGCTGACTCTACATCCCTCCAGCCTCGCTGAATCAACTAAGGTAGGTACTCGACAAAGCGGTTGCTCAAATACCCAGCTATCCTCCAGAACACTAATGGGCCACCCATCACCAACTGCCTACCTAATCGCAATGAGCACCATCGGTGCATGAGAATATATCTCCCTCCAAATGCATGAGCATTAACGCCCAGCCTAGAAATCCACCGCCACCATATGGACTCCATACTTGGTTCTGAGAAAGGTTCACAAACTAGCGGGTTTCAGTATATATCTAGTGGTGTAACTCGCCACCAGCATCTCCTGCCTCGCCACCAAAGACTGAATCTCCAGGCCACCTTGATTAATCAGCTGGCATACCACCTGCCATACCATCAGGTGAATACCTCTTTCTACCCTCCTATCTGCCCCAAATAAAATTTCTGAACAGCTGCTCTAGAGACCTCAAAAGTAGGGATGCAAATGGGTCGGGTCGGGTCAGATCCTGGGTGACCCTGATCCGACCCGATTTTTTATTCGGATCCTAATTTTGGACCCAGACCCGATCCGGTTGAAGATCGGGTTGGGTCCGAGTCGGGTCCGGGTTCGAGTCGAGTCGGGTCCGGGTTCGAGTCGAGTCGGGTTCGGATCCGAACCGGATCCAATTTTTTATGCTTTTGGAAAAGAATTTGGGCAAATCTAATTTGGTCATATCATAATTATGAGGTGCTGGGTGACCCATGACTTGAAAGACTTGCAATTGACCTCCAGTCAGAACAGATGACCCCTGACTTACAAAGTAAGTCGGTCTACAAGCCAAATTTCATATCACACTATTTTTTGTCCGTATGACTGATTGGACTGAACTTGGTGTCTCCCAGCTCCCCTCTCACGAGGACAAAAAAAATTCCAGACCTTCCTCCAAAATCCAATTTCATTGCAGAAAACCGGCACATGACCCATATTCAGTTCAGCGTTCCCTCACTTTAAAAAAAAAACAGAAACCAAAAAACAGAAGAAAAAAAAAAAAAAGCCAGCTACCGAGACACCAGAGGTATCAACAGCGTAATAGATCGAGAGAGGATCTTGACGGATCAATAGTGCCACGACCCACACAAAAAAAAAAAAAAAAAAAATCTCTTTTGCTCTCTTTTTTTTCCCTTTATCTTTCTCTCTTCGGGTCCATTTGGTAAACCCAGACCCGACCCAAAAAATGATTCGGGTCCAATTTTAGGATCCGACCCGGACCCGCAGGTCCTAAAATTCGGATCTACGCGGGTCGGGACAGGTCGGGTCTCGGATCGATCCGACCCATTTGCAGCCTTACTCAAAAGCGATACCGGCACAATGTTGCTCGATAACAGATAGATTGGAATTGAGCTAAGAATCGACCGCACCAAGGTCATCCTGCCCATCATCGATAGTGCTCCCACCTGCCACCCTGCCCATCATTGATGTTGTTCTTCCACCCACGAGTACAGTAGCAGCGAGGAAGCTTGATTATTATAATATATCATGCGCATTTAAGAGATTTTAATCCCTTTCTATAAAGTAATACATGCCCCCATATATGCATTTATAGTAATAAATATTACATGCTATGTTTTGATAAAATAAGATATAGTGGTTATTATAAATAAAGAAGAATAAAATAAAATAATTCCATGATTAGTAAAAAAAATTTCATAACCCTTTTTGTTATTTAATTGATGAATCAATATTTTTCCAGAAAATATTAAGGAGTAGACACTAAACTATTATCCAGGTGCTAAAACAAGTTGAAATAGATAAAAATAAAATTAGAATTTTTTTTTGCATGTAAACCCTCCTAAATAGGTAAAATTGCATGAATATCCTCGCAAAGTTGCTATTTGCTTGTATACCCTTGTATTTTTTTTTTTGTTTATCTACCGGTTTAGAGTATTTCAGTTATTTTTAATTTTAAACTGCTAATTTTCTAGCGGCGTTAGATGATATATATAAGAAAAAAAAGAGAAGGATATACATATAAAACAAGTGTATTGTAAGGGTATACATGTAAAGATCAATTTTGAAAGGGTATTCATACAAATTTTAGAGGATATGTATGCAAAAAGCCCTAAAATAATATAGGAAGGGTAATGCTAAATTTAACCAATAATTTTTCTAAGACTGGTGGGACCCCTTTTTTTTTTTTTGGTGCCAAATATGATTGGCAGGTGATTTATTAAAAGTTAAAATACTAATCTTGTCGTTACAGGCAAGATTTTGAGAAAGCTGAAGCACTTTCCAGGTTTACGATTCATAATTTTTTTAAGAAGAAAATGAGCGACACCCATGATTACGAATTGTCATAAATTAATTTGCACATTTTTAAAAATTACAAAGGCTTTAATGTGTGCGGCCCGAAAAAAAAAATAAAAAAAAAAAAAAAAAAAAAAAAAAAAAAAAAAAACCTGAAGGGGCTACTGGATGCTTTTACGGCGCTTATTCATATATATACGCTTCTTTAAATAACCGCATCTCAAATATATTTACTCAAATACTTTATCCAAAACAATTTATTATCTATTTTTTTCATTGGACAAACCAATTTGTCATCTATCAAATCTATAGAACAAGTATGGCTGCTGCCTGCCGCTGCTATGCCGTTTCGATCTCGACGGCGCTGCTCCTCATCCTACTTCCCCAAGTCTTCTCCCGCCCAGGCCGGGCCGCCCTCCTCCAGAGCCCCTCCAATTGGGCCTCCCAGTCCCCGAATCCTTCCCTCGCCCGCGCCCTCACACTTGCGCCGCCGAAGACGGAGGCGCCGGCGGCCCGGAGGGAGAGGTCGTAGTCTCGGCGGAGGGCGGGGTCGGAGAGGACCCCGTAGGCTTCGCGCGCCCGCATGAACTGCTGAGCGAAGAAGGGCTTCTCGCTGGTGGAGCGGCAGGCGTCCGGGTGCCACCGCCGCGCCTGCTGCCGGTACGCCGCCTTTATCTCCGCCGGTCCCGCCGTCTCCGCCACCGCCAGCAGCTCGTACATCGTCGCAGCCTGTAGAGACTGCGGCCGCGCCGCCGTCGACACTGCCGAGACCCTCAGAGGAGTCCTTCGACGAGTAGAGAACAAAGAAGGTTTGGATTGAGGACATAAAGAAGAAAACGGGGGCTCCCGGAGAGAAGTGAAAGAAGAAGAGAGAGAAACCATTGGATTTGTATCTGTAGAAAGAAAGAGAGAGAGGATCTAGATTGCCTCAGAAATAGAAATTAAAAGAGAGCACATACGGCTTGGAGTTCAAGAAGAGGATGCGTTGGTTTATATCGATGAGGAGGAAGAGGGATATATAGAGAGAGTGAGTTGGCGAATGCTTTGTACAGAGAGGGTGGCAGGCTACCGTTGGCGGCTTCTGAAGTTGGAAAGGGAGTAAAGCCCACGGATTCACTTCGTTTGTTTGTTAAGGGAAAGTGAGCGGAGCCCGCGGCTGAGAAATATGGCGGTTTTTTGTTTTTTCTTTGACTAATGGACTGGGGTCGTATCTTCCGCTCGAAGGAAGGATTCAAAGCGATCCGAACTGTGATCCAAAGGTGGATTCGCGTGAAGGAAGGTAAGTCCTTCTTTTGCGTGATGCATACTACTTGTCAGACCGGATAACAAAATGGGAATTCGAGTAAATGGGTGGATGTAGTGGTTTTCCCAAGAATAAAGAATGTTTCTAGAATTCTCTGGCGTGGCTGATGGGTGGATTTTCTTTAGTCTTGTTTCTCTGGACGTTCGAGATTTTTGACGTTGGAAACTTGGTAAAGCTTATCCTTATACGCGGAGTTAGGACCGGCATCTGCATCCGGTCGAAACGGTCATCAGTGACGTTCTGCAGCCCGACCCTGACATCAATCAGTTTTGATGTCCGGGTCACGAGTTAACCGAGTCAAACCCCGGGTCTATCGCCGGTCGTGTCCTCCAAAACCGTTACCAGTGCAAGTCCGAGCCCCTCCAACTTGGCCTCCGCCCTCGCCGCCGTCGCCGAGCCCTCAAGCTCCCTTCCCTCTACTCCTGCTCTGCCCGCCTCTATTTATATAATGGATTCTGCTCGAATAAGAGATAGGATTCTAAAAAACTCGGCAACGGATGCTTCGCCCTCCACTTCCTCACCGAGTCACCGTCTTCCGACGGCGACAACAAGAAACGGTGGAAGAAGACAGCCTTCCTACCTTGCTCCCAAACCGTTGTTTCTAGGGACAACGTCGTCATCGCCGCCGCCGCCGCCGCCTCCGCCTCGTAGGCAGCGCGCAGACCGTGAAGAAGAAGCTCGCGCGCGCTCCTTGAGAGATCGAGAACGTCACCGAAGTTCTCTCCAAGTCCCCAAGAAAGGTCGACTCGGCCGGACGGGTCGAATACCGGGTCGAATCGGGCGTGGAAAAGAAGTCAACACGCAGGTCAGCAGGTGACCCGAGAGAAAAAAAAAAAAGGCTTATGCGTCACGGATCGGGCAAGTCATCCCGCTCAACGCGACCGGGGTTTAGATTTTTCTTTTGAAGGGGCCAAAAGTGAAAAAAATATTTCCAAACGGTATATAGTTGTTTAGTAAAAAATTTAAAATAGCTTTATGATATTTTCATATGCCAAGAAACTTCTATTTGACAAAAACATCAATTGGATCTCCTTTCCGAAGCACTTTTTGAAGCCCGTCGGGAGCGGTTTGTGTGACCAACCACTCCAAAATATTATAATTATTATATTATTTATTATAATATTTAGATTAAAATAAAATATATAAATTATAGAGTAACAATATTTGACACTATATTATATTAATATGAAATAGTATTATAATAAAATACTATTATATATTATGCTAAACTAATAGATTCATATTCATATATTCTAGTAAAAAACTACTATGTAGTAATAATCTAAATTATAGTATAATTATAATATCTTAACATAATTATAATATAATATAATATAATAAGTATATTATAATTAGTTATGTTCTAATAATGATCTAAAATTATGATATTAATTATAATTAGTCATAAGTATATTATATTATATTATATTATATTTACTAATATAATATTATTATATTTTGATAATATTATATCATTATATTATAATTTTATACTATTTTAATATTATATTTTTCAAAATAAATAATTTATGAATTAAGAATATATTATAATATTTGTTTATAATAATATAAAGAGTTACTGTCATTTTTTCATACTGCAAGTACTTTTTAATTTTTTTTACTAAATATAAGTTAAAGTTTCAAAGCACTTTAGAACTATGGTTACCAAATAGTAAATATTTTTTCTTCCAAAAGCCTTATTACCAGCAACAAAGAGAAGAGTGGAAAATTGAAGGAAGTCTGGGGAGAAAAGATTTTTTGTCACTCTGATCCCCAATCTAAATCTAGATCAAGTATAGTATTCTCCTTCCGCTTTATTCTTTTCTATTTTTTCTTTTTATGCCTAAAATACTTTAGAAAATAGTAAAAAAAAATCATGGGATGATTTTGTATTTTGGCATGATCTCATGATGTACCGTGAATCCAAGAGTGGCTTGTGAATTTATGAAGAAGTCATGATTTTTTTATAATGCAATAGAAGAAATTATCTTTTTGATTTAAAATAATACTAAAATAATACTTGAAAATAAAAAATGGTTGCGTGTTTGGGGTTATTTGCTATTTTGTAGCAATTTATTTAAATTTGGATATAGATTCGGCTAGCTGAACTTAGACCCAAATTTAAATAAATTTTAAAATAAGTGTTGATTAAGGCATAACCATGAGCTGAGAAAATATATGCAATACTCTTAGTAGTATTCTACATTAATTTGAAATAACTTTTAGATATTTTATAAGTAATATTATTTTTTAATTTAAAATTATTAAATATATTTAAAATTTAAAAATAAATTAATAATTTATATAGATAAATTATAAATATATTTAAAAATAATTTGGCCATGTTTTTTATTATAACATAAATTATCAAATTTTTAACTCTTATACTTAAAAATTATGAATTTGAAAAATATGACAATGTGGATTGTTAATTAGGATGTATTTTCAAGGACAACATGCATATTTTTCTAATTATTTTATAAATTATCTTATGTATTAGTAAAACTAAATTATAAAATTCAGTGATATATCTTAAAATTATAAAAAAAATTTTACAAAATGTAGATCCACTTTTATGTAATTTGAGGTAATGAATGAGATAGTTTGTGACTTGTGGTTGCTTATTGAAGCTGAAATAGCTTCGAAAAGGAAGAATAAGGATTAGGATGTTGACATTAGATGGGAGCATAGTGTAATGATCTCGGGCTGACACCATTAGATATGAAAGTAGTGCAATATGGAGTGGAGAGGATATGGTGACGAAATTGGAGCATCATTAATTCACTAGTAGTTACCATGTATGATTGCATGCAAGAAATATCCCCAAGAGGTTTGATAGTTGATGAAGAAGACTTGATAATTTTAGGGAGGAAAGGATAAAACGCAACAAAATATGTAAAGATTGGTCGACAGGCAGCTAGAGCCACCATTATATCACTCCAAGGATTTGAAAAACTATGATGGGATTATATCTAGATGACATGAAGGGGCCTGGATTTAAGTCGCAATTTAGGATGATTTGAATGATTAGTGATAGAGGGAGTAGGTTTCCAAGCATAGGGCATAGTTAGAGCCCTCATAGTACAAGGGAGGTTCTGAGGTCTGATTTTAGGTCTATTAGAGCAAATCTAGTCTACAAGAGGAGCAAGTCAGTGAAAGAGGTTGTTAGAAATGGTGGCAACTGGATAACATCTATGTTTAGGCTTTTGATCAGCAATTGAAGGGAAAGAAGCTTGGAGATATACCAATAGGGGTACAATTCATTACTTAGTTCCACATACCTTCCCCAACAAAGAATCAAAGTAGTTAAAAATTGATTCCATGCTCATCAAGAATAAGAAGAAAAAATGTGGAGAGCTATTCCTTCTTGATCACTGCATTCATAACCCTGCAAATGTTGTAGATAATACCTACTATCATTCTGTCATCAACTTCATTCAAAATGCCCGTTAGGGTGTCGTTCCTCCTGGACCTATAGCGATATATTTTGGTGAGTTACTTGATAATAAAACTAGAAGGCTGGAGAGATGGATAGCCTCCTATCAAAGCAAGTGGGATATTTATGAGTTGACATTGAAGTGATTGTTGGACAAGGTCTAACAGGTGAAGTATTATCAATATTTTGATATATTGTGAGAAGAAGATATTCTTTCATAAGTTAGTGGATGCTTCTAATAAGGTGCATGACACTCGGTACATTTTGAGCTTAATAAAGCAGGTCGTTGATCAAATAAGAGAGTAGCATATCATATTGACGTGGTTACTGATAATGGATCAAATTACAAGACCGCCCAAGACATTCTTATAATCATGAGGCTCCATATTTTCTGGACCTCATGTGCTAACCATTGCATAGACATAATCCTAAAGGACATAAGCAAAATATTGCAGGATGAAATAGGTGGTGGAGACAACCAAGCTATTATTTTCATATTTAACAACATATGGGTGTTAGCTTTGATGAAAAAGCAAATAGTGGAGAAATATTGAGGTTAGTAGTCACCCACTTCGCTATTTACTGCATTGCGCTCCATAACCTTGTTGAGAAGAACGCAGATCAATGTTAAATGAATGCAACATTAGGAGAGAATATATACCAAAAGTGGCATGGAAGGTGCCATGGGGAGCAGTTAGTGATAAACCAACAGTTTTGGAGATGGGTTAAGAGAGTAGTTAGGAAACTCAGACCTCTTTAATGAATGCCTAGGACTGTATATAGCCAAAAGTAACCCTGGATGGGCTTCTTGGATCATATGATGACTACTAAGGTCAAGATTAGGCAGGTAGATTCGATGCATGTTAACAAGTATATTAAAATCATTGAGAAGAGGTCAGATTATCAGATGGATAAGGAGCTATATATAGATGGATAAGGAGTTACATCTTATAGTGTTTTATTTGCAAATTGAATCAATTGCATATCTTGGCAGCCTATTCAACCAAGGTTCCAATATAGTGTTGAAACAATATACTTGGATAAGGAACTATTGACTATCATGCAGTATCATATACAAGATACAGCTTGCCATTGCTATTGCTACTAGATTCATGGAGGAGGGAGGTTAAATTTAATGGAAATAATACTTAATGAAAATAGTCCTCTTACCGGGGTTTGTCTGACGAAGAACCCTCTGACTCTCAAGTCAGTCGAATTCTAGGGACATAGTGAGAGAGAGAGAGAGAGAGAGGGAAAGAGAGAGAGAGTCTATAGAGAGAGGGTAGGATGGAAAATGACTTACTTAAGGATCTCTCAGTTCCTCCTTTATACAAGATAGAGTTGGCGCCCATTACCGAGATTAACATGACATACTATAACTACTGGGTAACGGCTCCCACGTTACGCACGTGGTGACAATTGTTCCGATCATGCAATAATAGCCGAGCAAGAGCAATAGTTGCTGAGATCATAGCCATGTTCTTGATGGGCATTAACTACTCTCGAACAGTCTTCAATGAGACACATAGCTTCTCCTTGTTGCTCGGCTGGACCAGAATGACACTTTGGCTACGATCGAGGTAAAGCACTTCGAACAATACCAAGGTCAGATATTTCATTTTATGTCGAGATCAGGCTGACAAATATTCACCGGATCAATATGTATATTTATCTTGTTGTTATCTTGCAATCCTATATCTTTCTTTCCATTTTGCATGGGGTACTAGTAAGTCTCTCTCTTTTGTAAGCGTTTTATTTTAAATTTTTATTTAATTATTTACTTCTAAGTCTAGGAAAGCCAAGATGCATGCAACTCCAAGATAGGAACGGGAGATATAATTAATCTATGGTAGCAGTACAAGGTCCCTTGCTCCTACACAAGTCAATCTTCCATTTAAAATCTCCGAGAAATGTGAAATAGTCAAACTTCCCTGGTTTTTCTCCACATCGATCGAACAGTCCCTTTCCCACCTCATTCTCTTCCCCCAAATAGACCTGCATCAACAAGCTTGCACCAACCCTCACCAACCCTCACCTAACACAAACTTGCTTCCTTTAGAAACTTGTACCATATTCTACCAGTTTATATGGACAGAGCACTGGCACCCTTTCCTATCGGAATCAAATTTCGGTTTTTCTTATTTTCTTTGAGGAAAGAATTACATACCAATTTAAAGATCAATATTTGCATCATATGTTAATCTCAGAATCTATAAATTTTTTAACAGAGAAAAAAATGAAACTATAAATTTTGGCCTTTTGAAATGGCAGGATTCCAACGACTAAGAATATAAGCTCCTCCGATAGATTAAAATAAATCAAAATCCATCTATTTGAGATTTCCACACAAGCTTCACCTTCATTAGTTATGATGTGTGGTACATCGACTTTTAGCTTTGTTGACAAAGGTGGCATGAAATGCGCTAACATGGGATTAAATAGGTGCACACAAGCTAGAGCCAAAATATGTTGCCATCTATTACTCCCTACGGACGATTGGGCTGAAGGCCAGGTTAAACCCAGCAAATGTAAGCTTGGGTTCCTCTCAAGCTATATGATGCTTGTTGACCCTTGGGTCCTTGCTCAGGGTAGCCTATGAAGTATTAGATTAGTCTCGTGCTTGACATACCGTGAAGTGAGAAGAAAGGATAAGGGAAAAGAAAAATTCATTTCAACAAATGTGCTTGTGATGTTCCTACTGATATTTGTCTTATCACTTCAATCATGTTGCCTTCCAGGACATAATAGATAAAAAACAAATGATGTCCCATCAAGTTTTGTACCATTATAACCAATTCTCTTTCGCATCTGTAACACGCATTGATTTCACTAATGGTTTTCTGAAAGAGGTGGAACCTAGACGGAATTATCTGAAAGAAGTGGCTGCTCATCCACTCTGATGGGCCCCAGCGCTTTCATTGACCCTTAACCTTCGCAGCCCCTCGTCACTGCATCCTTTTGAATTAGGGTTTAAGATTTTGTGCACTCCAAATTTTGAAAAGTTTCAAGACTCGGATGACATAGCGGATCTTGATGCCACCACCAAGATTTGAATCTTGGAGCTTCTCCTAAACCGAGCACTTACAACAAAGGTACCGATAATTTGATCCAAGTAATGAATATTAAGTAAATTATCATGATTTTATTCATGTAATTTGATAAATGTATATTATTGCTTTCTTACCTTTCTCTTTTAAAATAGGCATAACTTTTGGTTGGTGTTTTATCTGTCTTTCTTTTTCTTTTTGGAATATAATTTTTGTCTCCCTTTAACAACAGGATTTTTTTTGGAAATATCTTTGACAAGAGGATTTTTTGGTAAGATCTTTGACAAGAGGAATGAGACAACTAAAACCAAGAGAGAGATGGTCCAAGAAGGACCTGGATCCTATAAAATAAAAGAAAAGAATGTTAAGATAAATTTAATACTCTTTTCTCTTGGAGTTAATTTATTACTGTGATCTTGTTCTGTGGAAGCTTGACTCAACTATTCTGGTTGGCTACACTAAATGTCTTATGGATTAGAGTTGTATCTTTTGCATGAAAGAAAAATTCACCTTCGTTCTAGTACACCTTTGCGTCACCTATCACATAGATCTCAAAATGCTCAGAACTTTATCATTCATTTGTTTCAACATATCTCGAAGCGACCAGTGGATGACCCAATAATGATTCATGCAAAAGATACACCGCGACCCATTATATATATATATATATATATATATATATATATATATATATATATATATATATATATATATATATATATATATTTATGTATGTATGCATGCATGCATGCATGTATGTATGTATGTTGGTTGGTTGGCTCCACTTGAGTGGATCTCTATTCAGATCCAATCAGATTTAGATTGGACAATAGGGATTCCATATCGATGATCTAAGATGTTCAATATGATTTGAAGATCCTTAGTTTATGCATAAAATGATCAAAAAAATTAGACAATCTAAGTAACATTAAATTGTATTTGTTTTCTTTTTTGATCACTTGATGCATCAGTTAGATCATATTCAACAATTCAGATTATTAATGTTGGAATACACACACACACATATACGTATATAGATATATACATTTATAGACACACACAAACATATGTATATATGTATGTATGTATAGGCACATACATAGGCATACTATGTGCTCGGGTGCGCATCTGTATGCATGCGTGCATGTACATTTTTCAGGATAGTTTTTAGATACTAAGGCCAAATTAAAATATATTGGACAAAAGGGTTTGAGTCAGCGTGAAGAGGTGGAGACAACTTAGAGGGGATCTGCTTTAGTCAAGTGGAAGTAGAGGATGACCCTTTCCATTGATCCACTCTAGATGGCTTTCTTTATTAAAAACTAAACCATCGTATATTCGTATTGGCACTGCATAGCATGCTCTGAGCCAACATATCACTCCTCAAGCCAACCTTTTATCTTTTAGTCGTCATCCTCTTTCTTCTAATTAATGAAGCAGATGTTTGGAGGCTTGCATTTGAATTGTAATAGGATGGGATGGCAGAATTTGGAAGGCCTTTGTAGGTCTCAATGGATCGGCCAATTTAGTAAGGAGTAGTTTAGTGATAATTTTGTGTAAACTGGAGGCAAATCCAACATTAGATATCAAGGGACTCGAATTGTTTCAGCACCACCTATTGTTCCAAAAATACCTAATCCACACATTGAGGTTGTGGATCTCGGCCTAAGTCATCAAATGGGGTTCAACATGTTGGCAATCCAAATTATGGGGGCAGTTTCTCTCCCTCCTATTTTATTTTCCTCAAGAAAATAATGTCGTCGATCCCCAAAAAATGAGGTTTTGAGACCAATGGATGCACTGGTTTCATGAAAGAGAGTTTCGCTACCACAATCCCTTGCCAAAGACTGCAGTAGTTGAATCTACTGCCAACCCTTATGATTACAATGGGGGCAGATGTTGTTTGGTTCTTCTTCTTTTTTCCTTATGTCACAGCAATCATGTCACGAGATACCTTCTAACTCATCTAGGGTGCATGCATGCACGTACAATGAGCTCATCCATGCACCAACTTATTATAGATTAGGCAGCACAAGTGGCCAGACATCTTAAACTCATTCCCATCCCACCCACTTTCAGCTCTTGCCTCCTGGACCCGCGATTTCCAATAACAAATAACTCCAAGTGTAAGGTACAGGCCATTACCACATGTCGTCCTCGGGCAGAGAAGCTGGTGCTTCGCTCCTAGAAATGGGCCGGAAAGTGTGAAAGCAAATATGATCAAGTGTTCCAAAAAATATATACGCTAAAGCTTTGATGGGAACTAGAGGACTCGTACGGCAAGCCCTGCACGCCGTCAAAACACCATGGACCGTACCTCCTCCGACGAAACAAACCACGCCTACAACCTAAGCCACCCCAACTCGGTGAGGTGATTTTTTGTGTCGCAAGCTCGGCCGCACCACAAGAACCTGCAAGTGTAGCTGAACTCCTTCAATAACCTCACATCTTTTTGTTATCACCTAACCTGTGAGCAGTAGACCTGCAAGTGTAGCTGAACTCCTTCAATAACCTCACATCTTTTTGTTATCACCTAACCTATGAGCAGTAGCAGCCGAATACATTTCGAGACTAAGGCAAACTCACCCAAAAAAAAAAAAAAAAAAAATAATAAGTACAAAATATTTTAATAAGGTGAACTCTCCAAAAAAAAAAAAAATTTATTTGTTTGTGATAATAAACCTATCTAGAACTTCTTTTTAAGATTGAATGAATTTTTTAATTTTTCTTTTGATTATTTTATACCTATATTCATATTTTTTTATCAGATATTTAAATTTAAAAATAATATTATCAAACAAAGTAATTAAAGCAATCACCACAAACAAATTAAGATATAAAATTTTACAAATAAAAAAATTTTACAAATAAAAAAAAATAATATTATCAAATAAAGCAATTAAGTCAAGAGAAATGAACTCAAGTTCCGACAAGCGGTACCGAACATGATGACGAAAAGTAGTGCCAAAAATTGACCGATGGAGTGGCAGAAGCCGAAGTCGCAATAAGAACATACCTAAATAGCTGAAATTTTGAAAAATAAAATAATTCCAAATTCAAACTTCAAAGATTAGAAAAAAAAATTAAAAAAATATATATTCCATTGGTTCATGATGCCCATCACCCATCGGCACCACCAACATGTCACTGCCATCCATTAAAAAAAAAACAAAGAATCAAGTAGTCAGCTACCATACCCAGGCAGAGCCGGCCCGAGCCTTAGGCGATCGAGGCGGTCGCCTAAGGCCCCGGGCCAATGGAAGGCCCCGGGAGGTGAAGGGAGAAAAGAAATTGAGAGAGAGAGGGAGAAGTTTTTGGCACCGTGATCAAAAGGAAGCAAAGGCCCCTTTTAAAACAGAAACAGGAGCTGGCTACGAGTCTTCCCCCTTGATGGAAGGGAGGTGGAGAGTTTTCTGGCCTGCAGAGGAGCAATTTGGGAAGTTGGGGACAGTAGTTTTGTTTTGGGTGGAGGGGGAGAGAGAGAGAGAGAGAGAGAGAGAGAGAGAGAGGAGGGATTTGGTTGGCTTGATACCCGCCTGAAGCCACTCTTATCTTTCATCCCTTCTCTTTTTTGGTTTTGGTCTTGGTTTTCCTTCCCTCACAATACTCCTGATCCACCTGGGCCATCGGGAAGAAAGATAGGGGGATTGGAGATGGACTTCTTGGAGGGTAGAGAGAGAAAAGGAGGGAAGAGGGGGGGGGGGGGTGTTGAATGGCTGCTGTGCTGTGATGCTGCAGTAGCTGCTTCGGTACTCACCAAGTAAGGGTACTCACTTTGAAAGGGAGATGGTGGGATGGGATTTTTATTAATTAGATCGGGTGAATTTTCCATAATGCCCCTACTTTCTTTTCTAGAAAAGGCCTGGACAAATTCTGCTCTTGCTTTACCATAATTTCCATAATTTCTTTATCTTGACCATGAAGTGATAGGATGATCTTTTCCTATTCTACTCTTACTTGACAGAATAAAAGTATTATTAAGCATTATCTCAGTTATTTAATCAGTTTCATGGCTCTTTTCTTAGGTTAATTACTTTTCTATATTTTCATTCAAAAATTATATTAAATTGAAAAGACTTCTTATCTATCCTTATTAGATTCGTGTATCTTTATTGGAATAGTATACTTGATTACTATCTATTTTTATATCATTTTTAAAAAATATTTTATACTTATTTAAAATTTTATTATTAAAAAAAAGGTCTCATCTATTGGATTCGCCTTAGGCCCCCAAATGTATTGGGCCGCCCCTGTACCCAGGATCAACGGCTAAATCCAAAAGAAGGCGAAATTCTTCATCCAACACGGCGACACCCCCCTCCGTCTCTCTCTCTCTCTCTCTCCCCCATCCACACCTGTGACCTGACACCCCCTGGCCCCCTCCGTTCCTCGGTGTGCGGACGACCGTCAGTCGGCACTTCTTTTTTTTTTTTTTTTTTTGGTGAAAACGGCAATTCATATAGCTCTAAATTGAGTACATCCAGCCATATCAAAATAAAGTAACGAGTACAACGTAGAGGGAATATCTCCTGACGAAGTCCAGATGACCTCTCCGGAGTGCCGAGCGGCAAAAGAGGCGACCCAGTCTGCTGCACTGTTCGCCTCCCGAAAAACATGTGAAGCCTGGAAGACTCTCGCCTCCCGAGCCAATCTCCGAATCTCACGGATGAGAGGATGATCATCTCCATATCTGTCCACTCCCCGAATCCACTCTATCACCACAGAGGAATCTCCCTCAAGGCAAATGTGCTCAGCACGTAGTACCCGCCTCGCATAGGATATCCCCTCACAGGCAGCCCGTAGCTCCGCACCAACTACGGTAAATCCCGGCGCGCGGCGCCCACCAGCTGCTATCAAGCTGCCGAGATGGTCTCTGATAACAAAGCCAACTCCTCCTGACACCCCATCAGCCGACCTACTACCATCAAAATTCACTTTGAGATGACCAAGGGGTGGGGGTACCCAAGAGACTAGGGCGAACCTGGGCGCTGTGACAGCAGAAAGAGTACCCCAGGTGTCCCTGGCCATCTCAGAAGGAAAAATAACAGCAGCGAAAGAAACCTCCCTAGCAAGACGCATGGCTCTGTCCACCACCATCTGCGGGGGAAACCGCCTGCCCTCAAAAATGCCGGCATTCCTATCCAGCCAGATAGAATGAGCCAAATATGCCCCCTGGATCCCGGCCTCAACTGTGCTAGGCCGCCGTAAAGCCGCTCTCAACCAATGAATCAAGTCCTGTGTCGACTCGACTGAATGGGGTAACAGTGTGGGCGATCGACTCCAAATGCCCCTAGCTCTGGGGCACTGCAAAAGAACATGATCCATCGTCTCCTCAGTCTCCGTACACTCATGACAGCACTGAGTGATCCACACCCCTCGCCGCGCCAGTAAGCTCCTGGTCGGTAGGCAGCCCCACGCTACCTTCCAGATGAAGAGCGCCACACGCGGGTGAATCCGCATCCTCCAGATCCAACCTCCCTCTATCTGTCGTACTGGCTCTCGGCTCAAAAAAGTATGGATATCCCTGGCTCGCACCTGCGATCGCCCTGTCGGCATCCAGACTAATCTGTCCGCCCCTCCCTGGGCAAAAATAGGTAGGGCCAGGATCCTGTCCGCCAACTGCTCCCCGAAAGCCTCCCTGATCAGCTCCATCCTCCAGTGGTCCCCCTCCGGCTCCATCAAGTCACTGACCCTGAGACCGGCTAACCTCGATGTGTCCACTGTAATCGGAAGTCTACTCATAGGCTGCTCCGTCACCCACCGGTCCTCTAACACATCAATAGATCGACCATCACCAATGGCCCATCTAATCGCCGGGAGCACCAAACCTGCTCTAGCACAAATCTCCCTCCATATCGGTGAGTGGCGTCGCCCCGACCGGGCACCCGGCACTGGATCGCCATACTTGGCCCTCATAAGTGAAGACCACATGCCATCAGGCTCCAACACCACTCTAGCAGCGTGTCGTGCAGCTAGAACCTCACGCCTCGCCATCAAGGACTGCACACCCAAGCCACCATATCTCGTCGGCTGACATACAACCTCCCAAGCCATAAGATGGATACCCCTTCTGCCTCCAGTCCTTCCCCAAATAAAATCCCTGAAGATCTGCTCAATATTCCTAACTGTAGCTACCGGTATAAGAGAGTTAGATAATAAATAAATCGGGATCGAGGAAAGAACTGACCGTACCAATATAATCCTGCCCATCATGGAGAGAGAGTGTATCTGCCACCCCTCCAGCCTATGCCGGATGCTGATCTCAAGAGGGGTACAATCACTGCTGCGCAGACGCTGCCCAGAGATAGGGACTCCCAAATACCTTAACGTGCCCTCCTGCTCTCCCACCCCCAGAATCTCCAGTATAGCTGTCTTCACATCAGGTTTGGTCTTCGGGCTAAAACAAATTGCTGATTTAGATAAATTAACCCGTTGACCTGACATAGAGCAATAATCCCGCAAGATCGTCCAAATAATCCCTGCAGCCTGTCTAGTCGCACGGACTAGCAGAAGACAATCATCGGCAAATAGTAGATGGGATATCGGGGAGGCATCCGGCACAGGCCTATAAACCTCCAGCTCCTGGGTGGTCACTGCATGCCGCAAGGTCCTGGAAAGCGCATCTGCACATATAATAAACAGTAATGGGGAGAGAGGACAACCCTGACGCAGCCCACCAGAGGACACAAAGTACCGTGATGGCGTTCCATTTACCAAAATGGCAAAGGAAGGGCCTCTAATGCACCCCATGATCCATCTGATCCATGCCTCGGGAAATCCAAACCCCTGCAATGACTGCTGTACAAAATCCCACCTCATCCTATCATATGCCCTCTCCATGTCAAGCTTGACCCCCATCAGACTCCTCCTACTCGATGCCCTGCCAAGATCATACATGAACTCCTGGGCAATAAGAACATTATCTGTGATACTCCGTCCTCCCACAAAAGCCCCCTGCTCTGGACTGATCAATCTCGGAAGTATGATCCTCAATCTGACAGCTAGTAACTTCGCCGTCGCTTTGTACAAGGTAGTACATAGACTGATCGGGTGAAAGTGACTAGGCTCCGAAGCATCCAGACGCTTCGGTATCAGAGTGACAAGGGTCCTCTGCCAATCTGTAGACATCACTGCTGTGCTGAAAAACTGCTGTATGGCCGCCGTCACCCCCTGACCAACAATCATCCAGTACCTCCGGAAGAATAACGGTGGAAAGCCGTCCGGACCCGGCGCCTTGTCCCCCTCAAGGGACCACATCACCTCCCTGATCTCACTATCCAATACCGGCCTAGTCAGTGCGACCATATCCTCCTCTGCCACCCGTGCCACTGGCGATACGATACTCCCTGAGCTCCCAGTACCCATCTGCTCAGACCATCTGGCCCTGAAGAAACCCTCCAGCACCCTCCGGATCAAATCTGGATCCTCCACTAACTGTCCATCCTCGTCCCTGATCACCCTGATCCTATTCCGATGCCTCCTGATAACTGTCGACTGGTGGAAAAACCTAGTATTCCGATCCCCCTCCTGGATCCACTGCACCCTCGATTTCTGTCTCCACAAGATCTCCTGCTGTCTCAGGAGAGAATCATGTAAGGATAGTAGAGATCTAACCTCCCCCATCTCCTCCTCTGCCAAACTCCCTCCCAAGGCCTCCTGAGCCTGTAGTCTAGCAATGGCCTCCTCAGACTCCTCAATCCTCCTGAAGATATTCCCTACCTCCTCACGGTTCCACCTCCTCAACCTTCTTTTGGTCAGCTCCAACCGGCGAGACACACGATACATAGCATCCCCTCTCACCGGTACATCCCATGCCTCCCTCACAATCTCCCAGGACCGAGGATAACATGTCCAGAACTTCTCAAATCTAAAAGGGGAATGAAAAGGGACAGCTGTATCGGTACTAACCAGTAAGGGGCAGTGGTCGGACGCAATCCTCGGCAAGTGACGGACATGGTAGTCAGAAAAACACTGGGCCCACCCCGCTGTGGCGTAGACTCTGTCCAATCTCTCCCAAACCCGTGCCTGCCCCTGCTGATTATTACACCATGTGAATGTTGGTCCCGAGAAACCCAAGTCAATCAGTCCATTTGACGCTATAAAATCTTGGAACTCTCTGATTTCCCTCTTATAAGTGAAGGCCCTCCCCCCCCTCTTCTCCTGGGGATCCGTGATACAGTTGAAATCACCTGCCACCAACATGGGATAACCCTGCATAATAAGCTGCGACGCCTCCGCCCACAACCGCCTCCGCACTCTATAATCTGTACTGGCATACACAGCTGCTAGGACCCACGGGCTCCGATTATCCTCTGATATCACTAAGATGACCTCCTGTTTACAAACATTGAAAACATCAATCTGGTGGTCACCCTGTGCCCAAGTCACTATAATACCTCCCGACAGTCCTTGAGATTCCACTGCATAAAAATCCCATGACCTCGGTATCGCCGCACGGGCCTTCTGAAGGCTTTGCCCGGAGAGCCGGGTCTCGAATAAAACACAAATTTCAGGTTTGTACTGTTGCACCAACCTGCGGAAAGCCGGGGCAAAAGAGGGCTTACCTGCACCCCGACAATTCCAAAGGAGGGCTCTCATGGTGCACCTGATGCGTCGACACAGCCCCCCTCCCCCGGGCCGCTGCCGCTACAAGGATCCAACTCCATTTCCTTCCTACACAGCACTGCTCCTCGCTGCTCCAATTCACTGTGCATCACACCCTTAGCAGTGGCCAGCAGCTTCTGAACTGCCTGTTGGTGTGACCCCCTCAGCCCCTGTGCCATTTGGCTCTCAGATACCACCGACCTCATCTTGAGTTCTTCCCCATTCCCAGCACCGCAGTGCGCCTTCTCCTCCAATCCAGTGCCGCAGACCCCGCTTCCCACCAGGGCGTCACCGGAGAGGGAAAGGGAGCTCCCAGCACCCTTCTTCTCGCCTGGTTGGTGTACCAAGCGGCACGCATCATTCTCCACCCTTTCCACTGAAACCCCCATGGCCAAGGGTCGTACCACTCCGGAACGGGTGGCCTCCTCGTGTTCAATGGCTTCCGCGACTCCTGCCTGAGACGACGGTCCAGCTGCCACTCCCGACGGTTCTCCGATCACCGCCGCCAGCAATTCCGCCGCTACCGACGCCGCGCGGGCCAGCCCCTTCCGCAGAGGTATGTTTTCCCCCTGCCGTCGGCCCCCTCCGTCCTCCGCCTGCCTCATCGTAGCCATGTCCGCCGCCACAAGGGGTGGCGGCGAGCTCTTGCTCCGCCGACGGCCGCCTCCAGCCCCGCGGAACCCATCTCCCCGAGGGGGAAGATCCCGTCTCTGTGCTACACTCGGGCCGGTCCCAGGTGGCGTCCCAGTTGCCGGATTCGGCCCACGCGTTGGCAAGGCCTGGTGGACCTTAGACGGACTCCGGGCCCTTTTGAGCGGACTTGGGCCCGGCCCAGTCTTTCCCAGGTCCACCTGGCCCAGCAAGGGCGGCCGAGTCCCCCTACCGAGTCCCCTCACCGAGTCACCGCTAGGTTCACCCTGCTCACCTGGTTGACTCAGGCCTCCGTCCATCTCCACGGACGAGCCGCCTTGAGCTAGCTTCTCCGGCGACTTCCGTCTGGCCACCTTGGTTGGCTTTTGCCAACCTTCCAAGTCCTGCGGTGAAACGGGCAGCCGCGGCCCCCCATCTCCCTCACTCGGACTTACCGCAGACGGCGCCGGAGCCGAGCCCACACTGGTGCTAGCCCCTGTCTGCATCATCTTCCCTTTCCCCCCTTTCGGGGCTCCGATGCCCTCGTTCCAGCTCATAGAGAGCCAAGGGCCATATATCAGAGGGTCTCCCACTTCCCTTGACGTCTTCCCGGTCTCTGGACATCGAGCCTTACTCCCCGTTCCAGCCTCCATTCCGCCCGTCGCCGGGGAAGGGAACTCACAAGCCGCCTCCTCATGACCGATTCGGCCGCACCTGTAACAGTAGGCAGGTAAGTTCTCGTACACAAACTCCTGTCATATCTTCCTCTCTAATCCTTCCTTAGCTCCCTTCATGAATATTCCCGGCTTTAGAGGAGTTCTTATGTCAAGCTCCACTTTAATCCGAGCAAACCCCCTCTTCCTCCCTTGATCGGTGGCTGCGTCCAAGGCCAAAGGTCTTCCCGCCGTTGCTGCAATCTGGATCAATGTCTCCTTAGCCCAGAAATCCAACGGCAGCCGTGGGAGGCGGAGCCACACTACCACCCGTCCAGAACCACCGGAGCCGGGGATGAAGTTCGGCTTCCATCGCTCCATCGTGAGAAGCTGTCCGGCGACTAGACATGGCCCCCTCACCAGCATGGCCTCCCGATCCTCCTCACAGGCGAAGCGGACCGCCAGGACGTCGTCGGCCATTGTGACGACCTCGACGTTATAGTCCAAGTTCCCCATCCTTCTCAGCTCACGCCCGACCCACTCCGCCGGCACCTTCCGCCCCACACTCTGCATAAAAACAGAGGTACTCCTCCATTCCATCCTTGTCTTCTCTAGCCTCTCCTCCGGGATCTCCAGAACTTCCGTGAAACAGGTCTTCAGAGCTCCCAGCTCCCCCTCCGAGATTTGGTGGCGTGTCCATCGGCCTTGGTTCGCCGGGCCCCTAGCCACCGCCGCCCATGATCCGCCCTTCGAGTCGACCCCCAGAGGCTGGCGCCCCAACCCCCCGGGCCTCCCCGTCTCCCTCTCCTTAGCCCTATTGTCGTCCATCAGAGCCACCCAACCCCTGTTTGAGGAAAACCCCCCAAGACCGCACGACTATTGACGCGGCTCTCTCTCACTCCTCTCTCACTCCTCTCTCTCACCTCAGTCAGTCGGCACTTCTACAATTAACTCTTTTTCATAAAAACAGATAAACACACAAAAACCACCATTCACCCATTCAAGCTGGTGTATATACTGTGAAGATTATAATCACCAGAAAAATAAATAGAAGAGAAGGGCGTTTATACGGCAAGCAAATTTATAAATAACAAAAAATTATTCGCCCTTTATCCGATAACTTCAAAATACGGTTCTCGCAGAAAAATCACAAGAAAGAGTGTTTCTACAAATTTGGAGCATATCTGAAAATCCTACTACTATTATTAATAAAAAAAAAAGAAAAACAATTAAAAAAATGAAACTTCCTCGTGATCCACGTGAAACTTCACCGTTCTTTGGGGCCTTAACGCGGGCGGAGACGGCGACCTAGGCTCGATTGACCGGAACTCGGGAAGACCACCTTCTTCTGCCAGACTGTCACCAGGCCATCACCCCGCCCGGGCGCCTATCCTCCACCGGATGGTGGCATACCTCACCGTGGTCCGTGATCCAGGCTCCCTCCCCTGAGTCCCCTCCCGCTTTCTTAATTCTTATAATCTAAGTATCCTCCGCGGCACCATCAACTCTCCCCCAACCCCAAGATCTCCAAACGTTTTTAATCTCTCTCTCTCTCTCTCTCTCTCTCTCTCTCTCTCTCTCTCTTTCTCTATCTCTGGACTCTGGTTATCTGGGATTCTTCCATTCTGGTGACTACGGCGGATGGAGAAGACGGGCTATGGTCCTATGGGCTATGGTCCTTTGGAGTATGGACCGATGGACGGCAGGAGGATAGAGCCACAGAGGACGGGCTAAGAGCCTAAGACGTCTTCTCCTGTTACTCCTGTCGGCCGACCGCTATGCTGGAGAGTGGAGCTGCGGAGCAGCTTGTAGGCTTCCGAGTTCCGACTTCGGTGATCCCAGTCTGGCAGTCTCCCGGAGGCCTTCCTTTCGACCGAGGCGCCTGCCTGCAAGTCTAGCTTGGCCACACCCTCCCGTGATCATCTCTAGCCATCCTACTACTTCCATACTAACCATGCAAAACCACCCAACCACTTCTGAGAACACACCAACCGTCCACCCTCGCTAAAAGTTTTCCTCCCAGTCACCCACGATATCGACGAAGTCACCGATTACTTAGGTAGGGCAGCCATTGTTGAATTCTTTGGCAGACGCATAAAGGTAGATGATGGCTATCCAGATTGCCAAACAATTTGCTCCCTAATGGCAGAAGGACATATAAAGGGGGATGGTTTTTCTCTCACTGTCAACCATTGGAATCTTTTCAGGAGAGGAGCGCAACACAACATCAAGTTCAAGATTTATGCAGCAATACTTAATCTGCCCCTCTTCTATTGGACGGCAAAGACAGTAGCAACCATAAACTCAAGTTTCAGGTTACCATATCAAGCAAGCAGATCGAGCCTGAGATGGGAAGACTTATGCGCGTTTGATGTCAAATTTTTTTTACGAAGAGTTCGAATGCATTCTGGATGTTGAACCATATAGACGCTAATAACATGCAAATGGCACCAATAAAACAATATAAAGTAAAGCTGAACAATAGAACATAACATAGGCTTGAATCTACTTCAAAAAACTCTTTATTTCAACTATAAAAAATTTAAAAATATAACTTACAAATATGCAGAAAATCGGCAACTAGAAAAACAGTTTTCTTCTTGTAATCTTTTTTTCTTTTTAATACAAAAATATGCTTTACAAATTTCTCCTACCAACCTCTCACCACTTTATTCTTTTTTTCAAAGAGAAACTCAAAAGACACACCATTATACTATTAACCCACAGGCTAGTTTTCTCACTTCTTTTTACATAAAGTGGGACAAAATTAAAAGACTATTAAGTATACCAAGAAACCAAAAAATTACATACAATGCCATAAAGCAAAAGGATAAAAGGAATCCATTAAATTAGGTTTACATTTCCAACATTACTCCTTAGATCCAATTTCCAAAAGTCTTCATGCCTAATATGCTCTTCAATCTACTAAACACATCATGCTTCAATAGCTTGGTGAAGATATCTACCACTTGATTTTGAGACTTGTAATGTATCAATTCCACTCTTTTCTCCTTTACATGCTCTCAAATAAAATGATAACAGGTGTCAATATATTTGCTTCTCTCATGAAACACCGGGTTCTTAGCCAAAGCAACTGCTGATCCATTATCAACAAAAATTTTTGTGGCACTTTCTTCAGAAAAATCTAAACAGTTCAACAAATTTCTCAACCAAATAGAATAACAAATGGTAGAATTTGCTGCTGCATACTCTGCTTCACAAATTGACAAAATCACAATTGGTTGCCTCTTGGAGGACCTAGTGAATGCACCATTTTTCATTAAGAAAACATTATCAGAGGTGCTCTTCCTTTCATCTAAATCTCTTTCCTAATCACTATTAGAATAACCCACAAGTCTAAAGTCATATAAATGAAAGTAGAATAAGCCATTATTGAGTGAACCTTTGATATAACATAGGATCTTTTTGGCAGCATTGAGATGTGAATGATCTGATATTTTCGAATATCTACTAATCAACTCAATCCATAAATAATATCCAGTCTTGTGCAAGTAAGATATTGGAGACTTCCAACCAAGCTTTTGAAGTAAGTAGGATCAACATTATCACTTTCAATGCTCTTTCTTAACTCCAAGCCATATTCGAAGGGGGTATTAATCGAATAGCAAGACTCTATTCCAAACTTCTTTCTTTTTTTTGGTACAACAATGGCTCACACACGATGGGTGTGGGTGCAGCCAACAAAATACCAAAAAAAGAGATGACACAAAGTATTAGGCATAGACATGTGGTTCTTCCAGATGAAACATTTAAAGTGGTGAGCCACAAAGGAGGCAACCTAGTCAGCAGCACCGCTCGCCTCCTTATAGACATATGTGGCCTGATAGGAGCCGCATTCACCCAAGAGTCTGTGGATGTCGTAGAGTAACGGTAGGGCTGAAAGTGGGCCGGGCCGTACTGGGCCATACCCCTACCCAAGCCCGGCCCGAAATTATTTTCCGAGCTTCGGGCCGGGCCTAGGCCCGAACAGTTTTATAGAAACTCAGCCCGAGCCCAATTGGGCCAGCCCGATTGGACTAAAGTCCGCCAGGCCCGATCACGAGCCCAGCCCGAGCCCATTTGGTTCCCACAAAGCATTTAGTTTAACATCAAAAAATAAATTTTGTCTCATTTACATGTGGTCAACCTATTGGTTTATGGCATACTTTTTTGAATTTTGGGAACAATTTGCAACAAGCTTCCAACATGCTGTCAACCCTCTATAATTTGTACAAAATGCTTGAAAATAAAATTATCTTATGTCACTGCTCCATGGGAGACTGGGAGTAGAGAAGAACTCTCGTTTTAGGAAAGAGATAGCGAGTAGATTTTAATAGCTTGAAAAGGAAAGACAAACTACATGATCTTATCTAAAAGGAAAAAAAGAAAAAATAGCTTCAAATATGACATGCAGCTTCCAATATGACGTGCATATTAGAATCATCTATTTATTAGGTCTCTATTACATTATCAAGTAATGATCAATATAAGAAAATAAGTAGCAAGCAAGCAAATATAAATCAACTTAATCAATAAACATACAATACTACATTGTCTGATGGCTTCTTCATATCGATTTAGCCAAATTAAGCATGCAGTCATGTTAAGATGGCATGGATTTTTCAAGAACATAATAACATTTTTATCCACAACAAACGTCGGAAATACTATAAGCTAGTAGAAATGCAATAACTAAACAAAATATTTTTCAGCAAATAGTTTCTTCCATCTTCATTCATCCATTGTCGTGAATACCTATATTTTAAATAAAGTAATAATTAGAACATGAGCAATATTAAATATGAACACATGAATGCTCAGTTGCATATCCAATAAGAGCATCTTTATTACCAAGTGCATCATGCAACATTTCATAAGTAGAATTTCACCTTGTAGGAACATCCAAAGTGAGTCCTTTTCTAGCAGGAAGTCTCATACATTGTACAATTTCATTAAATGCTTGCATTCGAGATGGGGATATAGAGACATATCTAACAATTTCTCTTATACATTCAATAGCTTCATGAATGATTTTCATTCCATCCTGAAAAATAATATTTAATATATGTGCACAACATCTAATATGACTGTACTCCCCACTAAACAACATTGCATAACAAAAGTGATCTTGAAGCCTTCTCATTACAGCATCATTTGTGGTGCAATTATCCAAAGTAATAACACATATTTTACAATCCAATTTTCATTCAACAAGACATTTTCTTAGCTTCTTCAATTGCATAGCTGGTGTGAGGGTATGGAAGTTTCTTGAAACTAATAATCTTCTTATGTAGAATAAAATCAGAATCAATATAATGTGCTGTGAAAGAAATGTAACCAATTTTCTGATTGGATGTCCAAATATTAGTAGTGAAACTAATCCGAGAACTTAGGTTCTTGAATACATCATGCAATTTTTTCCTTTCTTCTTGATACAAAGCCATACAATCATGTTTTACAGTCTTACGACCCATAATTTTGAGTAATGGCTGAAGAGATCTTATAAAATCCAGAAAAATAGTGTGCTCAACAATACGAAATGGAAGCTCAACACATATGATAAATTTTGCAAGAATTTTTCTACTCTCTTCTTGATTGAATTTGAAAGACTTTATCGGATCTTTTGAACTTGGTACTAAGAACAACTGATTAGTCGGATTCTTTTGATACTTCTTGCAAATATTTTCAAGATGACGTTTTAGATGACTCGTTCCTCCTTTAGTGCTCCCACTTAATTTTTTTTTTACAATATTTGTACTTAGCTATTGACCCTTCAGAATTTTTTTCCTCGATAAAGTGATTCCATACCCAAGATCTTTTTCTAGAAGATTTGTCACAATCATTTTCAATAGTATCTTCATTTCTATCATCCTCATCCCTTAAATCTTCAACAATCTCATTTTCACCTATTTTAGAATGAGACATTAATAAAAATAATCTGCCCAAATAACAACATAAATATCACAAATTTAACCTATAGCATCAGCATGAAAGTTATTCCAAACCTTTCTATAACTGTGAGATGATATGGAAGCACTTACAAAAGTTTCATTTTATAGAGGATTTTCATTTATGATACCTATAAAAAATATGAAACAAAGGAATGATATATTCCCATGCAACTAGACAAGAAGTGGAAAGAAGATTCCTATAAGGAAAGGGAAGAAAGGTGAGGAGGGGAAGATCATTCGTACCTCAAAATCTTTTCTGCTCTTCACAACTTCACCGAGCGCTCTGCTTTACGATGATAGGGTGGTCGGAGCTCCTCTTCACGACTTCACCGAGCTTGGACGGTCGACGACTAGCGACCGGCGACGAGCCGACAAGGAGAAGCGGGGAAACCCTAGCTCCACACCTCCACCG
This sequence comes from Phoenix dactylifera, assembly GCF_009389715.1. Lineage (NCBI taxonomy): Eukaryota > Viridiplantae > Streptophyta > Magnoliopsida > Arecales > Arecaceae > Phoenix > Phoenix dactylifera. Next base: position 70,142 of record NW_024068279.1, read on the forward strand.
CTCTGCACCTCTGTGCCTCTGCAAACCCAACCAGCATCGAGCAACAACCAACTGGGTTTAAATAATAAAACCCATTCGGCAATCAGCCAATCATCCAGGGCCAAATGGAAATGGGCAAACCGCGATTCAGGCTACTCCTTGGGCTGGAAGTGGGCTCAAGTTTGGGCCGGGCCCGGGTCGGGCCAATGAGATATCCGAGCTCGGTCCGAAAAAGAAATGGGCTTAATTATTCAGCCTGAGCTCGGCCTGAAATGCATTGGGCCTAGCCCATAGCCCGGCCCGAGCCCACTTCCAGCCCTAAGTAACGGCCTTCTGTTATCAGCGTATCTCCGACCCCGGACCCACTCAATCAGCGTGGCCGAGTCTCCATCAAGAAAAATATAGTCCACACCCAACACATGTCTCGCATAGGTGATGCTCTTCTATACAGCTCTGAGCTTCGCACTGACGACAGATGTGTCGAAGACCAGCCGACCCCTGGCCGCCATCAGTTTGGAATCATAGTCTCTGATAACAAATTCCACACCTCCACTGATCCCTCCCTTGCCGACACTACCGTCAAAGTTCATCTTGAGAATGCTAGGGGGTGGGGGCTCCCAAAAAACAAGCACGATCCTGATCGCTGCAAGAGAAGAATGGGAACCCTAAATTTTTCTAGTCGTTCCAAGGGACGACGCCTCAGTAGTGTCGATGATCTCCACCACATGAAATAGAGCTCTATCTGCCAACACCCTCGGATACGCTCTGCTATCCTTGAAGATCCAGGCATTCCTATTTAGCCAATAGTCATAGGCCAGATAGGCAATACTAATCCCCCGCTCCTCAAAGCCAGACCTCTATGAAAAAGCCTCTACAAAATACAGAAAATTTTTGATCAACGTCCACCCTTGCTGTAGATCAGGGGAGGCCGAGACACACCTCCAAATCTAAGCAGCTCATGGACATCGAATGAGAATATGTAAAATAGACTCCTTCACCTCCGGACAGACCACACAAACTAAGGAAATCCTCATCCCTTGCTAAGCCAACACACCTCTGGTAGGCAAGCATCTCCATGCCACCTTCTAGACAAATAAGGCCACACAGGGATGGATGCGTATTCTTAAAATCCAACCCCAATCATTCTGCCGATCCGAAGTCCTTTCGACCACTCTGGATAACTCTCGGGCTCTCACCTCTGACCTTCTAGTCATGCTCTAGACCCTCCTTTCCATAACTTCTCCTACAGAAATCGGCAGTGATAGAACCTGCTCAGCCAGCTGTTCCCCAAATATCTGCCTGACGAAGTCCTCGTTCCACTTCTGCTCCCCCGGTACAAACAAATCGTAGACTCTGCGCCTCACCAGCCAGCCATGGTCGATCAAGGTGGGCCAACCATGCATTGGCATCTTAGAGAGCCAATTGTCCTCTAAGACGTTGATAGCTCGTCTGTCCCCGATCTCCCATCTGATTGCCGGGATAACTACCGGAGCACAGGCGACAAATCTCTCTCCAAATGAAGGAGCTACCTCAACTGGTGTGGAAGATGGTTAGGTCGGTCGGATTTTCATACTTGGCTTTCATCAGAGAGCGCTAGAGACTTTCCGACTCTAGAAGAAATCTCGCTGCCAATATGGTCATAAGGATCTCCCGTCACTCAATCAAAGAGTGGACTCCCAGCCCGCCACTGCTAGTCGGCTGGCAGATAGTCTCCTAAGCTAGCAGGTGAACACCACTGTTGTCCCCACTTAGCTTCCAGATGAAGCTTCTGAATAGTCGCTCCATGCACCACAATGCTACGAGAGGCACCACACAAACCTCTTGAGAATATTCTTTGCATAGCCACTTTGAGAAATAAAAATTCTATCTTCCATTTGCACCACTTCAATACCAAGAATATGAACCATCAAGCCAATATTTGTCATTTCAAATTCTTGGATTTTGCTCTTTTTTAATTCATTGAACAAAATTGAATTATTGCTGGTGAAGATCAAGTCATCAGCATAAAGACACACAATGAATGCATCTCCATTATTTGTCACCTTCATATACAAAGTGTGGTCATAAAAATATTTCTCAAAGCCATTGTCATAATAATACTTATCAATTCTTATATTTCATGCTCTCAGTATTTGCTTTAATCCATAAAGAGTCTTCTTCAACTTATATACTTTGTGTTCATGACTTACTTTAACATACCCTAAAGGTTGTTCCACATAAATATCCTCTTCAAGAAAGCCATTCAAGAAAGCTCACTTTACATCAAGTTAATAGATCTTCCTTTTGTGTTCAACCACTAAAAAAAGAACCAATCTAATAGTCTCTAATAGAGCAATGGGACCAAATACTTTACCAAAACAACTCTTGGTTGTTGCTTATAACTCTTTGCTACCAACCTTGCTTTACATCTTTGAACTTTTTCCTTCGCATCTTTTTTTACTTTGTACAAACACTTCATGTTGGGGTATGTGGAGACCATTGGTGATGAAGAGAATTGAAGGAGAATCAATTCTGCATAATTCTGTCTGGCGGACTGTCGGAGTCGACTCGGGAACAGTCGAGTCGACTCGGGAACAGTCGAGTCGACCCGGGAGGAGAAAGGCCAGAAGACCGAGAAAACCATGTTTCTGTCTCGACTGTCAGAGTCGACTCGAGCTACAGTCGAGTCGACTCTAGATCGTGCCAGTTTTGTCCAGACATGCCAGAGTCGACTCGAACCACAGCCGAGTCGACTCGGGCTCGCGAAAAATCGTACGGACGATTTTCTTTTGGTGTTTTTGGTGGCGTTTCGACGGCTATGATCATCTGAAGGTCTTGAGACTATATATAGGACTCATCAGAGCCCTAGGAGGTGAGATATTCAAGGATATTTTTTGAGAGAGACTCTTGTTTTGTGCGGCTAGGGTTCTAGAGAAGAAGATGATTGGGATCCTACTTCTTGTGCAAAGGGAATTCTCTGTGAATCTCTTGTAGAGCGATCGCGTGTGATCGTTCGGGTGTGTGCTATCTCTGTAATCTGTTCATCCTAATTGAGATTTGGAGCGGTGGAGGACGTAGGCTACTTGTAGCCGAACCTCGTTACATCTTTGTGTTTGCTTTGCTATTTTCTTCCTATTTCTTCTTCTTTTGGTTTGATAATCCGCTGCGGTGCTCAAGTGTTTTACCCTATTGATACCACGGGGTAATCTTTTGCTCTTCGTAGCGGAAGCGAAGCGGTGATCCTTGAGTCCGGTGTCGAGGGAGCGAGAGAGTGCTTATCCATTTGCTTCTCTCTTTGCTTGTCCGACGTTGGTGGTTATACCGGTGTGAGTGGGTTCCGGTGCGGGTCGCTGACAACAAGTGGTATCAGAGCTATTGGTATTCTGCAATGGCGGATGAAGGAAAGTTGCGAATTGAGAAGTTCAATGGCACGAACTTCGGATTTTGGAAGATGCAAATAGAGGATTATCTTTACCAGAAGGATCTCTATTTACCTCTTGGAGGTAGAGCGAAGAAACCAGAGAAGATGTCCGATGAAGACTGGGAGGTCCTCGATCGGAAGACGCTCGGCACCATTAGATTGTCACTTGCATCCCAAGTGGCATTCAACATCAAAAACGAGAAGACGACGATGGAGTTGATGGCAACATTGTCGCGGATGTACGAGAAACCCTCAGCATCAAACAAGGTATTTCTCATGAAGAGGTTGTTTAATCTTCGTATGAAAAATGGCGGCAGCGTAGCAGAATACTTCAACGAGTTCAACGGACTCACGGCCCAGTTGGAGTCAGTGGAGATTAGTTTTGACGATGAGATTCGGGCATTGCTAATCCTCTCCGGACTGCCTGATAGCTGGGAGGGCCTGGTGATGGCGGTGAGCAACTCTTCGGCGACGGGGAAGTTGATCTTTGATGACGTTGTGGGAGTGCTTCTGAGTGAAGAAGCAAGAAGGAAATCTTCTGGAGCTACGGAGTCGTCTAGAAGTGCACTAAACATCTCTAACCGGGGAAGACAAAAGAAGGACGGTCGATTTCGAAGCGACTCGAAGTCGAGATCCAGCAGGTCTCGAGCACCTCAGAACAAGGGAGCGAAGTGCTGGAACTGCGGAAAGATGGGGCACTTTAGGAGGGACTGCAAATCTCCTAAAGGGAAGCAAGGCGACCACACCGAAGGAGTCAGCAAGGATCTGGCAAATCTTGCTGAAAACGGTGACATGGATGCCCTTGTTCTATCTTTATCTACCGGTGACGAGTCTTGGGTGATAGACTCAGGCGCGTCTTTCCATGCTACATCCCAACGGAAGCTTCTTGGAGGATATGAGAAGGAAGACTTCGGCAAAGTCTACTTAGGGGATGGAGAGCCTTGCACCATACAAGGAAGGGGAAGCGCGGAAGTGAAGTTGATTTCTGGATCTTCACTTGAGCTTGAGGACGTACGGCACGTGCCTCAACTGCAGAGGAATCTGATTTCTGTTGGACAATTGGCGAGCCAGGGGTACAAGACTATTTTCACAGCTGATCAGTGGAAGATATCCAGGGGTTCGTTGATGGTGGCTAGTGGCAAGAAGGTTGGGACACTTTATATCGCCAACGGCACGGAAAACTCTATTGGAGTTGCTGCAGCAGATGTGGACGCCAAGTTATGGCATTGCAGACTTGGGCACATGAGTTATCAGGGACTGGAGGTGATGCACCAGTTGGAAAAGCTGCAGGGTCTCAGGAGTGTTGAGATGGACTTCTGTGAGGATTGTATTCTCGGAAAGCAGAAGCGTGTTTCATTCAACAAAGAAGGTAAACCTCGGAAGCAAGAAAAGCTAGATCTCGTGCACACGGATGTGTGGGGGCCTGCACCGGTTTCTTCCATTGGTGGATCTCAGTACTATGTTACTTTTATTGATGATGCTACCAGGAAGCTTTGGGTGTTCTTCTTGAAGCACAAGTCAGAGGTATTTGGGGTCTTCAGAAGATGGCAGGCAATGGTAGAACTCGAGACAGGAAGGAGGTTAAAATGCCTGAGATCAGACAACGGTGGTGAGTATTGTAGCAGAGAGTTTGAGGACTACTGTGCAGAGGCTGGGATCGTCAGGCAGAGGACAGTTTCAGGGACACCACAACAAAATAGAGTTGCTGAAAGGATGAACAGAACAATTAATGAGCATGCCAGGAGTATGAGGATACATGCTGGATTGCCACAGCAGTTTTGGGCAGAAGCAGTTAACACTGCTGCCTACTTGATCAACAGAGGGCCATCAAAGAAACTTGAATTTGAAATTCCTGAGGAAGCATGGACAGCGAAGAAGATTGATTTGGCGCACTTACGAGTATTCGGTTGTACCAGTTATGTCCATGTTGATTCCAATCAAAGAAGCAAATTAGACGCCAAATCAAAGAAGTGCATTTTCGTTGGATACGGAGGTCAACAGTTTGGGTATCATTTTTGGGATCCCGAACACAGGAAGATCATTCATAGTAATAATGTGGTATTTAATGAGAAAATGCAGCAGAGCACTGAATCAGAAACAAAACCTGTTGAGCCGTGTTTTGTGGATCCTGAAGAGGAGTCTACAAATTCTGGTCAGAAGACTCAGTCAGAGCAAGAACCTGAAGTATTGGCACCCTCTCCACAACTAAGAAGGTCCACTCATAGTACTCATGGGAAGCCTCCTCAAAGGCATGATGGGACTCTTAGTTATTTGCTGCTCACAGATAATGGCGAACCTGAATGCTTCACGGAGGCATTGGAGGTTGATACCAGGAAGGAGTGGGAGTTGGCCATGGATGATGAGATGGAGTCATTGGAGCAGAATCAGACGTGAGATTTGGTGGATCTGCCCAAGGGGAAGAAAGCACTGTCAAACAAATGGGTTTACAGGCTGAAGGAAGAGCAGAATGGGAAGAAACGGTACAAGGCCAGGCTGGTTGTAAAAGGATTTCAGCAGAGAGCAGGTATCGACTTCACGGAGATCTTTTCTCCTGTAGTCAAGATGAGTTCTATTCGGGCGGTGCTGAGCATGGTGGCAGTAGAGAATCTTCACTTAGAGCAGCTTGATGTGAAGACAGCTTTTCTTCACGGAGATCTCGATGAGGAGATATATATGCAGCAGCCGGAGGGATACATTGCAGCTGGCATGAGTGACTTGGTTTGCAAATTGAAGAAAAGCCTCTATGGTTTGAAACAGGCGCCCAGGCAATGGTATCTCAAGTTCGATAGTTACATGCTTGAGATAGGATATAGGAGATGTCAGGAGGATCACTGTTGCTACTTCCGGGACTTCGGTACATCTTATATTATCTTGCTATTATATATTGATGACATGTTAGTTGCAGGAGCTAGCATGCATGAGATTGCAAAATTGAAGCTGAAGCTGTCAAGAAAATTTACAATGAAGGATCTAGGAGCAGCAAAACAGATCCTTGGGATGCGGATCAGCAGAGATAGGTCTAAACATATCCTCAGACTATCTCAGGCGGAGTACATCAGCCGAGTACTCAAGAGATTCTGCATGGAGGGTGCCAAACCTGTTGGCACACCACTAGGTGCCCACTTAAAGCTTTCAAAAGGACAAAGTCCGAAGACGCGGGTGGAGGAGCTCAATATGTCAAAAATTCCGTATGCATCGGCGGTGGGGAGCTTGATGTACGCTATGGTCTGTACGAGACCTGACATTGCTCAAGCAGTGGGAGTTGTGAGTCGCTTTATGAGCTGCCCAGGCTTGGAGCATTGGCATGCGGTCAAATGGATACTGAGGTATCTGAGAGGCACGGAGCACATATCAATGTGCTATGGAGGTTCTGAGATCCGATTACAGGGCTTTGTGGACTCAGACATGGCAGAAGACTTGGACGGCAGGAGGAGCACGACAGGGTACTTGTTCACCCTGGGCAGTGGAGCCGTCAGTTGGATTTCCAGGTTGCAACCAGTTGTTGCATTGTCGACTACGGAGGCGGAGTATGTGGCAGCCACAGAGGCGTGCAAGGAACTAATATGGCTTCAGGGCTTGATGAAGGAGCTTGGGAAGGAGCAGAAGGATTGCATGTTATATTCAGATAGTCAAAGTGCAATTCATCTGGCAAAAAATTCAGCTTTCCATTCAAGGACGAAGCATATTGACATACGGTACCACTTTGTGAGGTCATTGCTCGAGCATGGACTCGTCAAGTTGGAGAAGATTCATACAAGTCAGAATCCTGCAGATATGTTGACGAAGATCGTCACGATGGAGAAGCTGAGGAGTTGTTCAGCTTCTGCTGGTCTTCATACTTGAAGATGTTGAGGAGGCATCGTACCTATCTCACTAGGATGATTCAGTTTCAGTGGGAGCACAGAGGAGAGCCAAGTAACAAGAGGATATACCCAAGGTCTCCAAGTGGGAGATTGTTGGGGTATGTGGAGACTATTGGTGATGAAGAGAATTGAAGGAGAATCAATTCTGCATAATTCTGTCTGGCGGACTGTCGGAGTCGACTCGAGCTACAGTCGAGTCGACTCGGGAACAGTCGAGTCGACTCGGGAACAGTCGAGTCGACCCGGGAGGAGAAAGGTCAGAAGACCGAGAAAACCATGTTTCTGTCTCGACTGTCAGAGTCGACTCGAGCTACAGTCGAGTCGACTCGAAGCATCGTCGAGTCGACTCGAGCTACAGTCGAGTCGACTCTAGATCGTGCCAGTTTTGTCCAGACGTGCCAGAGTCGACTCGAACCACAGCCGAGTCGACTCGGGCTCGCGAAAAATCGTACGGACGATTTTCTTTTGGTATTTTTGGTGGCGTTTCGACGGCTATGATCATCTGAAGGTCTTGAGACTATATATAGGACTCATGAGAGCCCTAGGAGGTGAGATATTCAAGGATATTTTTTGAGAGAGACTCTTGTTTTGTGCGGCTAGGGTTCTAGAGAAGAAGAGGATTGGGATCCTACTTCTTGTGCAAAGGGAATTCTGTGTGAATCTCTTGTAGAGCGATCGCGTGTGATCGTTCGGGTGTGTGCTATCTCTGTAATCTGTTCATCCTAATTGAGATTTGGAGCGGTGGAGGACGTAGGCTACTTGTAGCCGAACCTCGTTACATCTTTGTGTTTGCTTTGCTATTTTCTTCCTATTTCTTCTTCTTTTGGTTTGATAATCCGCTGCGGTGCTCAAGTGTTTTACCCTATTGATACCACGGGGTAATCTTTTGCCCTTCGTAGCGGAAGCGAAGCGGTGATCCTTGAGTCCGGTGTCGAGGGAGCGAGAGAGTGCTTATCCGTTTGCTTCTCTCTTTGCTTGTCCGACGTTGGTGGTTGTACCGGTGTGAGTGGGTTTCGGTGCGGGTCGCTGACAACACTTCACACCAATTGATTTTTTGCCTTGTGGTAAGCTTGTCAAAGCCCAATTATCAATCTTCTCAATTGACTTGATCTCTTCATCTATTGCTTTGTTCCACTTGTCTTCTTGAATAGCCTCTTTAAAGCATATAGCATCATAATCCATGACGAAATAATATAAATTTAGATCGCCATCTTAATTCGTTGTAGCTTCATAGACTTCTCTTAAGCTTCTTATTTTAAGTGGCTTTTCACTAGAACTTTCTTCCGATGACGAGAATGATGATGACAACGAAGAGGATCGTTAAGGAATTGATTGTGGCTCATTTTCAACTTATTTTGGCACTTTTTTTTATTCAAGTTGTAGCTCAACTAGAGTAGTCTCATTGTGGTTTTAATTCCATAAACCTTCTTCTGTTAACACAATATCTCTACTCATAAACAAATTCTTGGTAATTGAATTATTCAACTTGTAGCCCATTGCTTACCCACCATATCTAAGAAATATGCACTTTTTACCCTTATCATCAAGCTTTGTCCTTCTAGCCTCCAAAATTTTAGCATAAACAATGCAGCCAAAAACTCTAAATGATAAACATTTGGCTTGAAGGAGCTCCAAGCTTCTTTCAGTGTCTTCAAGTAAACACTCTTTGTAAGGTATCTATTCAATAAGTAGATGGTGCATGCAATCACTTCAATCCAAAATTTTCTAGGCATCTTTTACACTTTCAACATACTTCTTGCCATATCTAAGATTGTCTGGTTCTCCCTTTGGCAATACCATTAAGTTGAAACGTGTAAGATTGAGTCACTTGATGTATAATTCAATGCTCCTTACAATAATCTTTAAAGAGATTGAAAGTATACTCTCTACCTCTATCGAACTTTAGAACCTTCATTTGGTTGCTATTTTACTTCTCAACAAAAGCTTCAAACTTTTTGAAAACATCCAATGCATTGGATTTCCTATTCAAGAAATACACCCAAATCTTCTGACTAAAATCATCAATAAAAATAAGAAAGCATCGATTCATGCCATTTGATATAGGCTTCAAAGGGCCACAAATATCCGTGTACATAAGATCTAATGGTTTTGATACTCTCCACCTCATTTCTTAACTGAATCTTGATCTCCGATGCTTTCCAAGAATGTATCATTCATACACTTGATGTGGATGATTAATGAGTTGCAATCTCTTCACCATGTTCTTTGTAGCCAGGAGCTTCAAGCCTCCAAAGTTAGGATATCCAAATCTCAAATGCCACAACCAAGAATTGTCATGTATAATGGAGCTAAGATATTTGAGTATATTATGTTGAATGTGCAAAAAAAATGTTCTACCATATGATATTTCTTACATGAGTAATTATATTATGATGACTATCTTATAAAGTAGGAAAGCAATTTTTCATATTGATACTATAATTTTTCTCCAAAAATTGACCCAAGCTCAAAAGAACTCTATGCAAATTTGGAACATAATAGATATCGGAAATGAAATCGTGATTGCCATTCTTGAGTTTGATAAAAACATCACCTTTGTCTTGCATCAAAATTTTGGGGTTGTCACCAAAAGTAATATAGCTTTAAACATTGTCATCCAAATCAACAAACACCTCCTTCTTCCCCATCATATGGGTGCTTGCACCGGTATCAAGAAGTCATGATTGTTTTCATTCTTCTTATTTCCGTTATGAGTTAAAACAAAATAGAAGTTATCCCATTAATACTCTCTTTTTCAATAATATTAGCTTGCTCATCAATTTTATTGCCTTGCTTTGCCGAACATTCATTACTATAGTGTCCAAACTTATGACAATTAAAGTATTGCACATTTCTTTTGTCAAGGTCTTGTTGATTTGAATGATGGTTGAAATTGCCTCTTGACCTTCCTCTTGAAGGAAATGATAGTTGGTCTCTTCCACCATGCATTCTACCTTCTATAACCGGAACTTCTTCCTCTATTGCTAAAACCTTTTTCTTAGTTCCCATACCCTTTGCCACGGCCTCCATAACTTCTTCCTTGGTTCTTATAACCCTGGCCTCTTTGAGTACTAGCAACATAGCATTCTTCTTAGACATGTTACAAAGAGAGCTTGGTTTGGAGAGTTTATTCTAAAGAGCTAGAGGGCTTCTTACTCAGTCTATGCTCGTGAATCCATCAAATGATGATTATCATGGTCCTCAAAGTCTTTAGCTTCTTTAATGACTACCACCACATGCACAAATTTTGGAGTCAAAGAACACAAAATTTTCTCTATCACCTTAACACCATCAATTTGCTCACCATTTCTTTTTATTTTATTCACAATTGACAACACTCTTCAAAAATAATCCAAACGGACTCCGACTAATTTATGCTTGACTCCTCAAATTCTCTTCTAAATATTTGAAGCCTCATCTTCACAACTTTGTCAACACCCCTATAAACATTCTTGAGAATTTTTCATGACTCCTTTGAAGTTTTATTGGCATTAAAATTTTCTCAAAAATTAGCTTCATCAATGATTTGGTAGAGGAAAAACAAAGTTTTGTTTTCTCTTTCTTCTTTAACTCTTTGAGAACATTTTCTTTGACCTTTGGTGAGCCTCTCTTCTTGTGGTGAGTTAGGTTCTTTAAAGTCGTTTTCAACAACCTTTCATAAATCTTGATATTCCAACAAAACTTTTATTTGAATACTCCAATGATCATAGTTGTCTTTAGTTAATTAAGGAAGTTGAATGGAAAGCAGATTACTCTTTCTTTTAATTAAAGATTACACCAATATCATGGTCAAACTGGATACTCTTCAAAAAAATCCAATTTTAAACCTTAAATGCAAGCAAAACACGAGGCAACTACTAAAGATAACAAGAAAATATAAAGCTAAACAATGGGGCACAAGATAACCTTAAATCCACTTTAAAAACTCTTTTACTTTAAAAACTCTTTTATTTTAACCATGGAATAACTGAAAATATAACTTACAAATATGCAAAAGATCAGCAACTAGAAAATGAATTTTCTTTTGTAATCTTCTTCTTTTTTAATATAACAATCTACTCTAAGGATTTTTTTCTACCAAGCCCTAGCCACTCTTTTCTTCTTTTCAAAGAGAAACTCAAAAGACACACCCTCATACCATAAACCCACAAGCTGATTTTCTCTCTTTTTTTTATATAAAGCTAAGAGACTATTGAGTATACTAAGAAATTAGAAAATACATAGAATGTCATAAAGTAAAAGAACAAAAGAAGCCATTAAATTACGTTTATATTTCCAACACTAGAGTCTTTGGCGGTAACTATTGGTCTTCATAAGTTTAAGGTTGACATTCAGATAAACTTTATTGCAGAACAAGCTCCTCATTTTGAAAACCACTGCCCTATCAAACTAGATTTCAAGGTCATACAACCATCAAGAAGAAGATTTCACTTCGAAAACTTTTGGTTCACTACACCTAGTTTTGATGAACTTGCGAAGGCATGGTGGGATTCAGCACTAACGGCTGAATATCTGTTCGTCCGATTTCTGTCTACCTAAAAATATACTAGACAGATCGTTGCTAGAACCGACGAACAAAAGTTAAATTTAAATTTTACTTTTACCTGTTCTACCCGAAGAATAGTGGTTGTAAGAGGTCGATCCACAGGGAGGCGGTTGGAGTTGCATAAAAATTAGAACGTTCACTCGGATTCAAAATCGATTTTTGAATAACAAAAGAAAAACATTACTTTGAGGATGTTAAATGATTCTCTAGTCTGCCAGAGAAGGTTTTCCATTTGAAAATAACGAAAAGACAAATACTTGGAATAGAAGAACATTTATAAATTTAATAAAATATTTAACTATTCAAAGAAAAACTTTGGCATGGATGAAAACAGTGCTTAGGAAGATTGAAGCCTGAAACATAAACTGCATGAAAGAAAATTTCATATATTGCAACTAAAACAAGAATTCTTGAATGCATAAAAATAAATTGCAGGAATTAAACTTAACCTAAAACATGAATTGCATAAAACAAAAATTAATGGATTGCATAAAAGAACAATTACAATAGTAAAATGAAGATTGGAAGCCTAATGCTTCCTCCTTCTACAAAATAAAATATAAAGACAAAGAAAGAAAAACAAGAAAACTCCCCTTTTCCCTCTCTCCTATTTTTTATTCTTTCTTTTCACAAAACAGAGCCATCTCCCCTGTTTGATTTTCTTTTTGATTTTCTTTCTTCTCTCCCAAACCGAGCCCTCTCCCCTGTTCTTTGGCTCAACACCCAGCCCGCACCGAGCTCCTCCCTTCTCCTCCCGTCCTCCTCTTATAAATCATCGAAGACCTTGAAGCCAGCCTTGATTGCATATGGAGAGGAGGAGGAACGGGCACCTGGGATCGTGCACGGGATCATCTCTTTGGAACAGACGCGGGATCTCTTCTTCGGAGCGGACGCGGGATCATGGGAAGGCTGAGACGTGGATTCCCATCTAGCTGGCCACGGAATGCTGAGAGGAGGCTGATCAGAAATGAAGAGTGCCGCAGGATCGACGGGAGGAGAAACGAATGCTGGGATTTCCTTCTTTGGGTGCCGGATTGGAAGCGGAAATCCTTGGATGCATTACTCGCGGAAGCTTGATCCGTGGAAGCTGGAAAATCGTCAGGAGTGCAGAGGGGAGCTAATCTGGATGGACGTCGGTCTGGATGCATCACGGGAGAAGAGGAATGGGGCGTACGCACAGGATGAGATGCGGAAAGCTTGGCATTCATCGCGTGATCTAAAAATTGCTGGGAGATTGCGGTGGAGGCGACCAATCCAGAATGCTTGGATCACGGAGAAAGGAAGCAGAGGCGGGGGAGCAACGTGGGATCACGGACGGACGTGCGATCGCCTGGAATTTGGGGGAGAATCACGGGCGGATGGAGTGCTAGGCTGCGTTCGAACGGGCACTTGAACGAAGGCATGGATCCGGGTGAAGAGTTTCGGAGGATCTCCCTTCATTATTTTGTGAAGTGCGGAAGAGGAGCGTTGGGGGCGTTGATCATGGAAAGGAACTGGCAGGATGCTGGATCATCAAAAATCTGGGACGCTGGCAGCAATCGTGTTGATGGCATGGAGGATTTGGAAGGGATGCCACGACTGCAGGTGCGGACGAGTCACGGGATGCAGATACGGGCTGAGAGCTGGAGATGCATTTTGTAGAAGCTAGCACGGGGATGACGCTGATGCGGACAGTTGATGGTTTAGTGATGTTTTATTGAATGCAGGTTCGGATGAGACGTGGACGGCTGGAATTTCTGCATGCATGGCAGCTGGAAAATTTGTTGAGCTCGGGCTGCCGGTCATTGGGCTCAAACCCAATGTTATTGGGTTTTCTGGATTACTTGCATTTAAACACAAATACAACGTTAATTAATTAATTTTATCATTAATGATTAACTATAATACTAATTAAGATGGTACGACGATTGCACTTTTGTGCTCTCATCACACCTCCCAACTAGCTTATTGCTAGTCTCTAGCAATTTAGTGCGAAAATGTTAAAAGTGCAAAAATGTTATTTATTATATAAATATACTAAGATAAATACTCACTTTCGTAGAGCATTACGATTGCACTTAGCACGTGCAACAAGCCGTTAAACTCCTAGGTTACCCTAGTGGACGAGCGTTGCCTCATGAGGGTTTGCAGTGAAGTTACCCACAAACTTCATCAGTCAGGAATTTCCAATTTTTAACTCGAAATTTGAACAAGTATTACTGTATGAACTTAGAATTGCAAGGACAATAAAGACTTATTGCTATCATATTTAAGCAGACTCTAACTCAAGTTCCATTACTCCCCATCTATCTGCTAACAAGTCAAGAATGTAGTGAGGTGCAAGATAGTATCATATAAATGAGTGGCTTTCACTTACTTCCAATATGATCACTCTAATTTTCAAGACTTTCTAGAGTTAAATGGTAATGAACACCCCAGATTTATTTATTTATATATATATATATATATATTTTTCAGACTGAATGCTAATTAGAATGACTTGTGCAATATTTAGCCTTATTAAGCTTTCTAGCTGACCCATGTAGCGAGTGTTAGGCCAATGACTCCCGATCCAGATGGCTCAGGGCACTAGGTGTAGAGACACCCTAACAGGCTTAATAACTCAAGTTAACTAGGCTTCAAGGCCAAATTAGTCACTCAGAGTTTAATCTCAATCATCCTCATCTTTTTACGCGAACACTCGCTGCTTGCCAGGCAAGAGGTCCGGTTACTCAGTGAGAAGACTTAAAATAAACTCATTATTTTTATTTTATTTTATCTTTCTTTTTTTTTCTTTTTTTTTTTGATTAGGGTGTTCATCACACATATAACTTTAAATTATCCCGAAGATTAAAAGTATTCATATTAGTTGCAAGTATACATACCCCACTATTCATGTGCTTACTTGTTGGTGCTAAATCATCTTGTAACATGTTAGCAGAAGATAGGTGGGACGAAAACTCAAGCTAGAACTGCTATCATATTCCTTAACTCAAAGCTATTGTCAAAGCAATTCTTAGTTTGTACAGCCAAAAAGATTAGAGTTTGAGTTAAGAATTTGAACTCCTTTTTTTTTGAATTTTAATTTTAATTTTTTTTTTGGCATAAAAAATCAAAAATATTCTCACCCCCATACCTAAATCTAACATTGTCCTCAGTGTTAAAAAGAATTTAAAGCAGTAATAGGATAGAGGAGAAGTTACCCGATATGGATAGATAAAGTGACAATTGGGGCCAAAAACTCCCAAACCTGCATGTTAGTAATGTATTCAATTATTTTTTTTTTCGAAAATTACATGTTGGGTTGCCTCCCAAGAGCACTAAGTTTTATGTCTTCAGCCAGACAAAATGTAAATCCCCCTTTTTTTCAACCATTATCTAAGAATGGTTTTGGAAGAGTCCGATGAAGAACAGTCGGCTGATGACGATCTATGCTCATAAGGGGAACAGAACTAAGGGGCGCATGCTTGACCCCTTTCTCGGAATGGGCAAGGTAAGCTTCTAAAGGGTCCTTATTATAAGTTTGTAAGAAAGTCTCCTGAACCAGACTTTCAATCATGTCAACTTCATTGATTTCTTTGTCGTCTGGTGGTTGTTTACTTATGTTGAAGACATTAAGCTCGACTTTCATGTTGCCAAAAGATAACTTCAGCATCCCATTTCGACAGTTGATCACAACATTTGCTGTGGCTAAGAAAGGTCTACCTAAAATTATAGGTGTGTGACTGTCTGGATGTATTGCAGGTTCAGTCTCAAGGATAACGAAGTCCACAGGATAGTAAAACTCGTTTACTTTCACTATTACATCTTCTACAATCCCCTTGGAGTATTTCACCGTCCTATCTGCTAAAGAAAGGATAATATTTGTGGGCTTTAATTTTTTCAAACCTAACTTTTGGTACACATAGTAGGAAAGTAGGTTCACACTGGCTCCTAAATCTAATAGGGCTCTCTGGATGATCGTCTCTCCTATTTTTATTTCAATGATGGGGCAACCAGGGTCTTGATCGGTTCTTTTCAATTTCAAAAATAAACCACGCAATAGCACGTATCCTGTAGGATAGTGATTACGAGTGTCGGTCCACAGGGATTGAAGAATAAGTTATTTTTCTTTTTAAAAATAAATCAAAAAGAAGGACTTGCTAACTTGATTTAACTAAATTAAACTATGAGTACGGATTGGAATTTATCAGAGTAAATAGATCTAGGGTTTGGAATCCACCACATAGCATTGCATCAAGGATTGTGTTCTTAATTTTTGTCTTTTGGAGAGGCATGCAATTTTGGCTACAAGCTTTTAAAATAAAAGCATAAAGAGTGTTAGGAAGATCCATCTTCGGTGTAGCATGAAGTGTCTACCTAAGTATGCTAATCTAGGATGCAGCACACTTCATCTTCCTAGGCATGGATCATCTTAGACTACTTTAGCAAACATGATTAGTAACTAGAATGCTCGAAATTTAAATATCATAAAGAAATATTTCATTGAAAATAAGAATTTAAACAAGCTCCAAAATAATAAAAAAGTAAGAACTACAATTGCCCTGATACATTGCTAGGGCTTCATCCAGCCCTAGATTGGATGTTTAGCCAAGCATGGCTTCCGGACGACCTCCCATCTTCAAATGAAATAGATCAACTCCTATTATTCCCAAAATATCAAAACTATTCTCTTTCCTCCCCTTTTTCTCTCTTTTTTTATTTCTTTTTCTCTCTTTTCTTTCGGCTGGTGTCTTCTTTTCTTCACCGAAATAGGGGTCTCCCCTGTTTCTTTCTTCTCCACCGAGCTCCCCTCCCATCGAACGCCACCCTCCTCCTTTTATAGATCCCCACCAAGAAAACGGTGGATCCATGATTTCGTGTGGAGAGGAGGAAGAACGCGTGCGTGATCGTTGGGACGGAATCCATGGGATCGGCTGGAGCTGACCGTGGGATGGAGGCGCTAATCCGGAAAAGCTGGCTGGGTGGCTGAATCATGGGAGTCTGGGATCTCGGAGAAGACGGGAACGGAGCTAGAGACGGATGCCGATCCGGGAGGAGCTGCGTTACCGGCTGCTGGGAAGGAGATGAATCCGGAGATGTTGGCTGCCGCTGGAAAGGACTGATGCGGAAGAGCGGGATCTCAGCTGCGGATGAAGAGGCGGAGGAACTGGGAAGAGAGGCTGCACCGCGTGGAAGATTTTGTGGAAGATCTCTCAGGCTGGAACGGGTTGATCGGAGGAGTGGTCGCTGGCGGTTGGAGCGGCTCGTTGATTGCAGCGGAGGCGTGGTCGCTGGCGGAACATCTGGGATGAAGACAATGCCACAGTTGGATGCGGAAGACGCCTGGCTGATTTCCCTCTTGGGTTTGGCACGCGGCTGAGGGAGGATCGGGTTGTGGATCTGGCTGGCGGGCTCGACGGGAGGAGCTGTGGACGGTCGGGATGCTTACGGGGAGGAAGAAGCTGAACAGTAGGATTAGTTTTGTTATATTTTTTTTTTGTAACACTGTTCATATGAACAGTGTTTTCACGGGACACTGTTCATATGAACAGTGAATCATGGATATTCAATTATTATTATTATTATTATTTTTGTTTTAAAATTATAAATTTTATATGAAGGCAGGTAAGGAATTGGCTGGGAATTGACTTTGGGTTTGAGGTGGGTCATGATGGTTGACTTGTCCTTGAGCCCATTGTCATTTAAATTTAATTCTTGCTAAGCTGCTTCAGATCGAACTCGACTAGACAAGACTAAAAACAGGACCGTGACCTAATAAAAAGGGTTCATCAAACCTTTGCCCCATACATAATTAATTATAACTTTCGATCGAATCAGGACCAAAACCTATTTAATCATAGCCTTAGCTTGATTACAACTCCATCAGGTTACTAAACCGGGTCAACACAATCTCCTCCTTATATGTTTTCATGAAAGATTACAACCAGGAGAGAGACAAGTTCAAAGCCTGTTTTAGGAAAAGAATTATTTACCTCTTACCATATTTTAAATTTGTTTCAATGTTTATTCAATTTTATGGTAGAGTATGTATTTATTAGTTTAAGAACATTGATAAGTGCTATGAAAAGATAACTAAATTATAAATTATTCAGTACTTATCAGGTCTTTGAATTTTGGGACAATCTGTTGTTGAATGAGAGATGAGGCTTGTGCAGCCATAACAGCTTGCCTAGGAATGCTGGTTTTTCTTTTGACCGTGGTGAGGTCTTTCAAGAATTTTGTATAGGAGAAAATTTGTCGTATGGCATCGAGAAAAGGTATATTTATTTGAACAGTTTTAAAGACTTCCATAATTTCATCATACTGAGATTTTTTCTTTGAATCTTGTAATCTACTAGGAAAGGGAGCCTTGGGTGTGTATGTCTTTATTGGTTTCTCCTCTATTCCTTGTGTTCCCTGTTCTTGTGCCTTTTTCTGAGTGAGGTTCGGTTCATGCTTTTCTTCTTTTTTTTGTACAGGAAGTTGGACCTTGTTATCCACTTGCTTGCCAGACCGTAAAGTGGTAATTATCTGGAATTCATGGTTAGGGTTTCCATTAGAATCAATCTGAAACTGGCCTCTCGGCCCTTGATTCTGTTGCCTACTAGGGTTAGGTACTGGCTGACTTGGCAATTCACCTCTCTTCCTATCCCCTAGAGAGTTAGCTATTTGGCTCAGACTAACCTCAAGTTTTGCAATCGCTTGCGCATGGAATTGGTTAGTCTGGGTTTGAGCCATGTTGGTCTGTTGTTGTTGTTGGATGAAGTCTTATTGCTGCTTCATCATGTTAGCCATCATGGCTTCCAATGATGTAGTTTGCTGAGGGATAGGGGCATTATAAGGAGGTACAGATGGAATCAAAGGTTGGTTCATTTGTGATGGACCTATCCTGAGAAAATTCTTCTGAAAACCTGGTGGACCACTGAGGATGATAGTGGTATTTTGATGATTAATACAATGATTAAGAGTATGTTACAAGTTAATTCGATACATCATTAATATGTCCGTCACTCTCGATACATTAGTATAATGAGATTAAGATGTATTTCAATGATTATTAATGAGATAAAATTTGCGATAGGAAAGGGATAGTGAATTCTAAATTCTAATTCGGCAAAGTTTCAAGTGAAACATACTCTTAAGTGGACAATAGTAATTTTCATTGTTTGGAGTATGTAGCACTACCATGACATATATTCAAAATTGTTTAAAGTTTATTTTATTGATTATATGGATGAATCTAACCTTAAGTTGCAGCAAAGTGTGGATTGAGTCGACCCCAAGATTGATTGAGTCGACCCCGGAACATCAAGAAACCATCTGGCACACTTCTGCAAAAATGGCACGGATGAACAGTACTTGAGTCGACCCAAGCAAAGGATGAGTCGACCCAATCTTCAAGCCTCAAGAAAACAGTTATCTGAAAATCCTGAGAGGGCCGACCCAAATGAAACTTGAGTCGACCCAAACTTGAGTCGATCCCAAGTTAACATGAGTCGACCCAAAGGCAATGACATTCAAAAATAGGTTCTCTGGAAACCCTGAGAGGGTCGACCCAAGTGGAAGTTGAGTCGACCCAACTGAACCTTGAGTCGACCTAAAAAGTGTTGAGTCGACCCAAGTGAAGGAAGGCTGAAATACAAGGTTCTGTGGTTTCTGAGAGGGTCGACCCCAATGATGCTTGAGTCGACCCAAGTGAAAGTTGGGTCGACCCCAGTAAAAGTTGAGTCGACCCAAGCACGGGCAGAAGCATAACGGCTAGTTCTGCAGAAGTACTTTCAGACCTCCCAACAGTGAGTAACGGCTAGTTTTTGAATTCTAACCATTGGGGCTTGTCCAATGGATGAAGAAAACTATTTAAAGTGACACTATTCATCAGAGGAAACATCCTTTTGCAAAATATCAAAGCTTACACAAGAAAGACAAGTGTCCTAATCTTCTTCATCCAAGTGCTTTATTCAAGAGTCAAAAGGAAGTGGTTGAGCAGATTACAGGAGATATTAAGAGCTCCATCCACCTTTGAAGAGTGAAGCATTCCTGACAAAGAAGAGAGAAGTTTCATCAAGTGATAACTATTCTCTAAACTCTTCTTTGAAGCTTATAAATGTTATATTTGCTCATCTAGGAGTTTCAACATTCTTCTTTCTTTTTAATCACCTTGTAAAGGTTTGCTGGTGAGCCCGTAAAACCAACGGTGTAAGTTTATTGGTGAACCCGTAAAACCAATTGTGAAGGTTCGTTGGTGAGCCCGTAAAACTAGAGTTAGGCAACGGGCCGTGCCGGGCCGGCCCGGCCCAGGCCCCCCGGGCCCAAATTCTAAGCGGGCCGTGCCTGGCACGGCCCGTGAGGCACGGAAGGCCAGCCCGGCCCGGCCCCCGGCCCCTCTATTGGTGGGCCGGGCCGGGCACGGCACGGCACGGGCGCAAACGGGCCGTGCCTGGCACGGCCCGTAACGGCTCCAGACGGGCCGTGCCTGGCACGGCCCATCTGGAGAGGGGGAGGGAAAATAGCCGTTTCCAACGGCTATTTTCGGGAAAAAGTCGATTTTACCCCTCCCAACAGTCCAATAACGGCTGAATGGAGGGGTATTTTGGAGAAAAAAAAATTTTGGGCTTCTATAAATAGCCCATTCCTCCCTCATTCTCACCACACCAAACCTCTCATTCTCTCCTTCTCTACTGCTATTATTTCTCTCCTCTAAAGTGCTCTTCTAGCAATTTAATTTTTAGTTTGTTCAAGTGCTACACAAGAGGAGGTTCCTGTTGAGAAGAGAAGGTCGCTTCTGTTGAGAGCACAAGAGGAAGCTCGGAATCTCGGCTCTGCCTCTGCCCTCCGACCCTCTACTCAATTCCTCCTTGCGGTTAGTTTTTATTTTTTGAATTAATCATAGATATGTCATCTTTTGAGGAAAGTCAGTTTGGCATTCCTGTTTCTGAGGGAGAAGAAACTAATCCCCAACCCCCTGTTCCTAGTTCCTCTAGAACTGGTGAACCGAGTGAAGGTCAAACCTCTTCTCGTAAGAGGACTAAAACTGTATGGAATGAATTTGATAGAGTTATGGTTGAGGGAGTCTGGAAAGCTAAATGTAAAAAATGTGCCAAACTTTATAGTTGTAGTAGTAGTGGGGGAACAGGGCATTTAAAAAGACATCAAGAGAGTCATAGGATGCATGATTCTCATGCTCAAACTCAAAGTAGCCTTAATATACAAGGAGGATTACTTGTAGGTAATTTTGCATATAATCATGAAAATCAAAGAAAAGCACTTGTAAAATGGATAGTTAAGGATGAATTACCTTTTAATTTATGTGAATCTTTTAATTTTGAAGAATATGTTCAATTAAACCTACAACCTGCTTACAAAAGAACTAGTAGGCGTACATTTAGAAGAGTAGCTATGACCAATTTTTTAGCAATGAAACAAAATTTAATTGAAACACTTTCTACTTTAAATGTAAAAATTTCATTAACTTCTGATATTTGGTCAGCATCTGTAGGTAGTAATTGTTTTATTGCCATTACTGCTCATTATATTGATAATGATTGGCAATTAAATAAACGTATTCTTGCTTTTCGTGCTTTTGATTTTCCACATTCTGGGCAACAAATTTCAAATATAATTTATCAAACTGCATGTTCATATAATATTAATGATAAAATTATGTCTATTACTTTTGATAATGCATCTAATAATAATTCTGCTATTGTATTATTAAAAGACTCATTGCATCCCATATTAGATGGAAATTTACTGCATATTAGATGTGCATGTCATATCTTAAATCTTTCTGTTCAAGCTGGCATGGGCATGATTCAAGATGTGATTTCAAAAATTAGAAATGCAGTTTCTTTTATTCATGCTTCTAGATCAAGACTTCAAGAATTTAAGGAATTATGCATAAATCATGGTAAACGTTTTAAAAAATTTAAACTTGATGTAATTACTCGTTGGAACTCCACATATAGCATGATACATGATGCATACCCATATAAAAATTTATTAAGTGCATATATTAATGATCGTGGATTAGGATTTACATTGATTGAAACTGATTGGAATAAAGGAAAAATTTTGGAAGATTTTTTGCTTAGTTTTTATAATGCTACCAATGTTCTTTCTGGTATTTATTACCCTACTTCATGTTCATTTTTACAACAAGCATATATAATTAGTCAAAAATTTGCAGAACATAGATATGATGATGTTTTAATGCCTATTATTCACCTAATGGAATCTAAATGGAATGAGTATTGGGACAGGATATGTCCTATGCATAACTTAGCTGCTGTATTTGATCCTAGAGTTAAATTAAATGGCGTGCTAATTTTACTTGATGCATACGCTGAAAATATGAATCAAGATGCTGAATCTGCTAAAGATGAGGTAAGACAACTTCTTTATGATATTTATGCTATATATGATGAAAAAATTCGTGGATCTAGAACACAAATACAAACCTCTATTCCTCCTTCTAGTAGTTCTCGTTCGTCATCTATTTTTTCATTTATTGCACAGAGAAGACACACACATGCTTCAAGTTCCTCTTCATCTTCTTCATCTTTAAGTAGTGAACTAGAATTTTATTTACGAAATGATCTTCAGTCTGCATATGATGAAAATCAAATAGAGAATCTAGATGTATTATCTTGGTGGAAGAGTGTTAGAAATCAATATCCTGTTATGTCTGCAATTGCACGCGATATTTTAGCTGTGCCGATGTCCACGGTAGCATCGGAATCCGCTTTTAGTGCAGGTCGGCGTGTTCTTGACGAAAAGAGAAGTAGGATGACGGGCGAAACGGTGGAGATGCTTCTCTGCTTCAAGGATTGGCTGGATGCTGAGGCAAGACTTCAAGATAAAGGTGGACATAATACAACATCCTCTGATGATGATGATACAAACACTACTGAAGACTGAAGACTGAAGACTGAAGACTGAAGACTGAAGACTGAAGAGTGAATACTGATTCACTGAATCACTGATGATTAGTAAGATTTCTTAATTTTTTATAATTGTACATTTTTATTATATTCTGGAGGTCAGACCAAGGTCCAAACCTCGGCCCTTTTTTAGTTTCTTATTGTATTCTAGAATCTAGAGGTCAGACCAAGGTCCAAACCTCCCTTCATGTACCATTTTGATTTAAATTAATAAACTGGTAGGGGTCTATGCCAAACCCCCCACCATTAAGGTGGCTTTATATTCATAAATCAAGATTTCTTAGTGTTCAATATTTATTAATTTATTAAAAAAATTTTATCGGGCCGAGCCGGGCCCAGGCCCGGACCGTGCCAGGCTCGCGTGCCAGCCCGGCGCAGGCCCATATGGGCCGTGCCGTGCTGGCCCGCGGGCCGTGCCGTGCTTGGCCCGCGGGCCTAGACCGGGCCGTGCCGGCCCAGGCCCGAAGCGGGCCGTGCCTGGCACGGCCCGCTGGCCAGGAACCTCTAGCCCAGCACGGCCCTATCAAAGGGGCCGTGCCAGGCACGGCCCGGCACTGTAGCTGGCGGGCCGTGCCGTGCCGGGCCGTGGGCGGCCCGGCCCAGTGCCCATCTCTACGTAAAACCAACATAGGTTCTTGGTGATCCCGGAAAACCAAAATGTAAAGGTTTTTGGATTATGAGCCCGGAAAACAATCCAACTGTAATCCGCGGGATTATAGTGAATTTCCAAGGGGTCGCTTGGGGAGTGGACGTAGGTGCTTAGGAGAGCACCGAACCACTATACGTCTTGTGTGTTTGTATTGTGCATTGTTCTAATTTCACTCACTCATCAATTGACTAAAATAAGATAGTAAAAATTAAGAGAAACCAATTCACCCCCCCCCCCTTCTTGGCTTGTCACCTTGGGCAACAAGTGGTATCAGAGCGAGGTGCTCATATAGTATTTGTTGATCTCACAATCAAGAGACAAAGATCATGACAACCCAAGTAGGATGTTCTATGAGTGAGGGGCAATCCACAAATAGACCTCCTCTATTTAATGGCACTAATTACACATACTGGAAAGCTAGGATGAGGATATTCATTCAAGCTCTAGACTATGAATTGTGGTATATTATAACTAGAGGACTTCACACACCCACAATTAGTATAGAGGGCACTATCATTCCCAAACCAGAAATGGATTGGAATGAGAATGATAGAAGACTAGCACAATTAAATGCTAAAGCAATAAATGTACTTTACTGTTCACTAGATGTAAGTGAATTCAATAGAATATCTACATGCATCTCCGCAAAAGAAATTTGGGATAAACTTGAGGTCACACATGAAGGAACTAATCAAGTTAAGGAGTCAAAAATAAACATATTAGTACATAAGTATGAGTTGTTTAAAATGGAATCCACTGAGTCCATAACTGAAATGTTTACTCGTTTCACGGAAATCATAAATGGGCTAAAGAGTCTAGAAAAGTCTTATACTAACTCTGAATTGGTGTGAAAAATTCTCAGGTCTCTACCAAGAGTTTGGGAGGCCAAGGTAACCGCAATTCAGGAAGCAAAGAACCTCAATACACTGCAATTGGAGGAACTTCTAGGATCACTCATGACCCATGAGTTGACCATGAGGCAAAATTCAGAAGATGAGGTCAAGAGAAGAAAGACCATTGCCCTAAAGTCTACCACTCCAAAATAAGAAACTGAATCGGAAGAATCTGATGATGATGATGAATTTGATGAAGAAGGAATGGCTATGCTTGGAAGAAAATTCAGAAAATTTATGAGAGGTAAGAAGAGATTTCATAAAAAGAAACCCTTCTTCAAAGGTAGCTCAAGCAAAAAAAAGGGTAAGGATAAAGAGAAAGAAAAGGAAACACCAATTTGTTATGAGTGTAACAAGCCCGGGCATTTCAAGATAGATTGTCCGGAATTAAAATGGATGGCAAGAAAACTTAAGAAGAAGAACTTCATGGCTGAATGAAGTGAAAGTGAGGAGTCAAGTTCGGAAGAGAAAGATCATCAAGAGACAGCCCAAATCTGCCATATGGCCAATGACGATGAGGTAGATTCTGAACTTGAATGTGATTTTACTGTTGATGAATTACATGATGCATTTTTAGAACTCATGGAAGAACACAAAAAACTGATCAATAAAAATAAAGTTCTAAAAGAAGAAAATCAATCTCTTATCAAAGATAAGTTGAAACTATCTAATAACTGTGAAACATTAAGTAGGAGACTCACAAATGAAACCAAGAATCTAATTGCTGAAAATGTCAAGTTAAAAGAAGATGCTGAAAAATATAAATCCTTAGTAGACAAGTTTACACTTAGCTCAACCAAATTAAATATGATTCTTGATAGTCAAAAAGCTGTATATGATAAAGCTGGATTAGGATATAAAACAAATAGGAAACAAAAATACTTAAAGAACATATTTGTAAAAGTTAAAAATGAAAATATAACTTGTCATTGTTGCAATAAATTAGGACATAAAGCATATGAATGTAACTATAGAAAGTCTAGCTACAACAAATTGAGTAATAATTATAAGCTTAAATCCAAGAAAGTTTGGGTTCCAAAAGGAACATCAAGTACTAACCCTAAAGGACCCAACATAGTTTGGGTACCTAAAGCTCATTCTTGATCTTGATTGCAGGGGTGTCTTGCAGCTAATAAGGTGGATAAACGATGGTATCTAGATAGCGGCTGTTCAAGACACATGACCGGTGACGTAGACCAATTTGTCACCTTGGAGTCTAAGAAGGGTGGAGTAGTAACCTATGGAGACAATGGAAAAGGGTATATCATTGGAAAGGATAAAATTTTCATTACTCAATCTACCTTCATAGAAAATGTCTTATTAGTTAATGGTTTGAAACATAACCTACTTAGCATAAGTCAATTTTGTGATAAAGGGTTTAAAGTCACATTTGAAGCATCAGTATGCATAATCACAAATCCTAAAGATAATAGCATTGTACTTATAGGATAAAGGCAAAGAAATATTTATATGGTAGATCTTCATGAATTAGGCAAGAAAAATGGGTTATGTTTAATCACTAATGAAGAAAAGAAAAATGAAACAAGTTGGCTTTGGCATCGTAGACTAGGACATGCTAGTATGGATTTAATATCAAAACTAGCCAAGAAGGAATTAATAAAAGATGTGCCAAAATTGATCTTTGAAAAGGACAAAATTTGTGGACCATGCTCATTAGGAAAACAAACAAAATCATCCTTCAAATCAAAGAATATAGTATCAACAACTAGGCCTTTTGAACTCATACATATGGATCTATTTGGACCCACTAGAACTGTGAGTCTAGGAGGGAAGAAGTATGGACTAGTTATAGTAGATGATTTTTCAAGATATACATGGATTTCATTTTTGGCACATAAAAATGAAGCATTTTCAGCATTCTTGAAATATTATAATAATATCATAAATAAAAAGAAGCTCACCTTAATAGCAATTCGAAGTGATCATGGAACTCAATTTGAAAATCAACACTTTGAAGAATTTTGTAATGAAAATGGTATCTCACATCAATTTTCAACACCTAGAACGCCTCAACAAAATGGAGTTGTTGAAAGAAAAAATAGGATCTTGGCAGAAATGGCACGCACGATGTTGTGCGAGTCAAATCTTCCAAAGTACTTTTGGGCTGAAGCTATAAGCACTGCTTGCCATATTCTAAATCGGATTTTAATACGACCTATAACCAAGAAAACTCCTTATGAACTTTGGAAGAATAAGAAACCAACCGCTAAATATCTTAAAGTATTTGGATGTAGATGTTTCATTTTAAACAATGGCAAGGAGGATCTAAGTAAATTTGATGCCAAGTCAGATGAAGGTATCTTCTTAGGATACTCCACATCTAGCAGGGCATACAGAGTGTTTAATAAAAGAACTCTTGTAGTCGAAGAGTCAGTTAATATCATATTTGATGAGTCTGATAGTGAGTCTGCTAGAAAAGAAGATATCCTTGATGATGATGCAGGAATTATTAACTTTGAAAAATTGAATCTTGATGACGTGCCAAATCAAGATAAGAAAAATGATCGCGTGCCACCACAATCTCAAGACTTGCCAAAGGAATGGAGGTATGCATATGGACACCCTAAAAACTTAATCATTGGTGATCCATCTCAAGGGGTAAGAACACGATCCTCTCTTAGAAATTTAAATGATTATCTTGCTTTTGTTTCACAGTTAGAACCTAAGACTTATGAAGAAGTTGAAAAAGATACCAATTGGATAAATGCTATGCAAGAAGAATTAAATCAATTCAAAAGAAGTAATGTATGGACATTAACTGAGAGACCAAAGCATAACTCTATAATTGGAATAAAATGGATCTTTAGAAATAAATTAGATGAAAATGGGGTAGTTATAAGAAATAAAGCTAGACTTGTAGCTAAGGAATACAATCAAGAAGAAGGGATAGATTTTGAGGAAACATTTGCTCCCGTAGCTAGATTAGAGGCTATTAGATTACTTCTAGCTTTTGCATGTTTCATGGATTTCAAATTGTATCAAATGGATGTAAAAAGTGCCTTCTTAAACGGTTTTATAGAGGAAGAAGTATATGTAGAGCAACCTCCTGGTTTTGAGAATCATGAATTGCCAAATCATGTGTTTAGACTACATAAGGCATTATATGGATTGAAGCAAGCACTTAGGGCTTGGTATGATCGACTAAGCAAATTTCTACTAAATAATGACTTCAGTAGAGGAAATGTAGATAAAACATTTTTTCTCAAAAGAAAAGACAAAAATCTGCTAGTGGTACAAATATATGTAGATGACATAATCTTTGGTGCCACTAATGATAATCTTTGCAAAGAGTTTGCTAATTTAATGCATGGAAAATTCGAGATGAGTTTGATGGGAGAACTAAGTTTCTTTCTCGGATTACAAATCAAGCAAACCAAAGAAGGTATTTTCATTCATCAAACTAAGTATACAAAGAAAATATTAAAGAAGTTTGGAAATGAAAATCACAAGGGAATAGGCACCTCAATGAATCCCACTAGTAAGCTAGACAAAGATGAGAAAGGAAAAAGTATAGATATAAAGCTTTATAGAGGTTTAATTGGATCTTTGCTAGTAGACCAGACATAGTGTTTAGTGTGGGAATATGTGCTAGATACCAATCAGATCCTAAGGAGTCACATTTAAGTGCTGTTAAAAGAATCCTTAGATATTTAAGAGGAACTACAAACATAGGATTATGGTACTCAAGAGACTCCTATCTAGATTTGCTTGCCTACTCAGATGCAGATTTTGCTGGATACAAATTAGATAGGAAGAGTACTAGTGGAACATGTCAATTTTTAGGAAATAACTTAGTATCATGGTTTAGCAAAAAATAGAATTCAGTAGCACTGTCAACGGCTGAAGCTGAATATATAGTTGCCGGGAGTTGTTGTGCTCAAGTACTATGGCTTAAGCAACAACTAGAGGACTATGGAGTTAAACTAGATAACATTCCTATAAAGTGTGACAATACTAGTGCCATCAACCTTACTAAAAATTCGGTTCAGCACTCTAAAGCCAAACACATTGAAATAAGATATCATTTTATTAGAGATCATGTGCAAAATGGAAACATATGTATTGAGCATGTATGTACTGAGAAACAATTAGCTGACATATTCACAAAACCTTTGAGTGAAGATAGATTTTGCATGCTTAGGAGGGAATTAGGCATATGTGATCCTTTTGATTGAGGAGATATAAAAAGGAGCAAGCTGTCTCATGATACTCTCCTCCCATTTCTAAAAACCCATGAAACATTAGTCAAACTAGTCATCTATGGATTTCTTACTCATGTATCATTGTCCCAGTAAGAATTTGTAAGGATTGGAAGAAAGGAAAAATTTTAAAAGGAAAAAGAAAGAGAAAGAAAAATTTCCGAACTAGGGTCGACCCAACCCAGAATGGGGTCGACCCAACGTTGAGTCGACCCAAGAAAAATCTAGGGTCGACCCAACGACGGGACCCCACTGTTAAAAGGGGGACCCGTGAGCAATGTAGGGCACTGTTTTCACTTTGTCCTCTTCCAAAAACCCTATTCCCCACTCTCAAATCTCTTCCAATCATCTTCAAACAGTAGAAGGAAGCCTCCCCAAGCCGTTAGATCAAGATCTTGAAGAAATGGGACCCAAGAAAGCCGTAGCCAAGCGATCCGGGAGGGTTTCACGGACCACCCGTGTTGAAAGAGATGCTACAGAGCCTTCTACAGTGTCCCCACAAGGTGAGACACGTGTAGAACCTCCTCCTCCTCCCTCCCCTTCAGTCCAACTTGCGAAATTTGCGGAAAGACCGGTTACCACAGGAAGAAGGATCCACTCCGAGTTTTTGGATCAAGAAGGGTTTCGGTTGGGTGATTGGATCCGAAGGCAAGGATGGGAGTATCTTTGCTCCCTAGATGTAGTGATCTACCCAGGATTGGTTCGTGAGTTCTATGCCTTCCTGAAAACTGGAATGGGAGGGCTTATATCTGAAGTCCGAGGAGTAAGGGTTAGGGTTTCCGAAGAGAGTTTGAGTGAGTTGCTTCATCTCCCTTGCGAAGGTGCAACTCCAGAAAAGCCCGAAAATAAGTTGAGAGCCTTGCAGTTGATTCTTGAGAATGAAGACTTTGATTATTCAAAAAATTTAATAGCAAGCTCTCTTTTAGCTGAAATGAGGTTGTTGCATAACTTCATAGGTCGGATTTTGTTTCCGAAAAGCGGAAGATTTGATCTCATTTCTGAGCGAGACCTGGTCGTCATGGAGCACATTATTCAGGGCATTCCCCTGAACCTCCCAGCTATGATACTCAGGCAGATGAGAAAGGTCATATGCAATTCGAGAGTCTCCCTGCCTTATGGTATGATACTCACCCTGATCTTCCAACAGTATGACATATCAGTAGAGGGAGAGATCTCCAGGCATCTACTATTCACTGACACATACACTGCACGATCCCTCATTCGCATGGGTTATGAGAAGGTGAACGGGCAGTGGGTACGTGCAGGAGCTGGGATTCAGGGTGATGCACCAGAGGGTGATGCACCAGAGATTGGAGACCCCATCTCTGAGGATGAGGAGCCTACGGATCATCCTACAGCACCTTCAGAGGCTGGACCTTCGTCATCTGTTCCTGCGGGATACACAGATGAGTTTTGGAATAGGATGACTGAGCTTATGTCAGCTCAGGCGAGGACTATCACTGATGGACTGACGAGCAGATTGGATATTATGACTGCTGAGATTAGTGATCTTAGAGAGCAGGTAGGAGCTCTACGGAGAGAGAGAGAGAGGTTCATGGACCATCTGTGCCCCAGGCAGCTGAGTCAGAGATTTCGGCACAGAGTCATCCAGCTCACCGAGCTCCACGTCAGACTCAGTCCTATTAGGCTCGACCTCCCCTCGCCACTTATGCTAGGAGGATGAGGACTAGATCACAGCCATTAGATACCCCCTAGGCTGATATTAGGATTATGATTAGAGCCTAGGATATGTATCCAGTTCTCATATGTATTTTGTGTTGATCATATACTTTGTACTTTGATTGAGGAACATTATATTTGTTTTGTTTTGGCATTATTGTACTACAATGTTCCATTTTGATCAATAAAACTGAAATGTTTGTTAATTATTGTGTTTACTTATCTATTCCCATGCACCTATTTGATGATAACAAAAAGGGGGAGAAGCAAGGAAAGAGAAATAAGTTGACAAACAAGTTGAAAATTATAATAGAAAAGGGTATACATTTAAGAGGGAGCAATTTGTAACAATGAAAATGTTAAAGTCTAACATTTAAATAGAATTTCAGAATTTGGCACATAGAATTTCAGAATTTGGCACATACTTCTCATACCTCGATACATAATCTGAAATTCTTTCGGTAACTCAAATTTTTGAAGTGTCATCTTTAATCAAGTATAAAAGAAAGGGGGAGAAGATCAAAAGTTCAAATTGGCAACATTTGGATGAAATAGGGGGAGACTTCACTCTCATATTTGAAAAGCTGAAATTCAGCAACTTAAGCCCTTCTAAAACTAATTTTAAGATAAGGATCAATTTGATCATACTTAATATTTTGTAATCATCAAAAAGGGGGAGATTGAGGATGATAGTGGTATTTTGATGATTAATACAATGATTAAGAGTATGTTACAAGTTAATTCGATACATCATTAATAAGTCCGTCACTCTCGATACATTAGTATAATGAGATTAAGATGTATTTCAATGATTATTAATGAGATAAAATTTGCGATAGGAAAAGGATAGTGAATTCTAAATTCTAATTCGGCAAAGTTTCAAGTGAAACATACTCTTAAGTGGACAATAGTAATTTTCATTGTTTGGAGTATGTAGCACTACCATGACATATATTCAAAATTGTTTAAAGTTTATTTCATTGATTATATGGATGAATCTAACCTTAAGTTGCAGCAAAGTATGGATTGAGTCGACCCCAAGATTGATTGAGTCGATCCCGGCACATCAAGAAACTATCTGGCACACTTCTGCAAAAATGGCATGGATGAACAGTACTTGAGTCGACCCAAGCAAAGGATGAGTTGACCCAATCCTCAAGCCTCAAGAAAATAGTTCTCTGGAAACCCTGAGAGGGTCGACCCAAATGAAACTTGAGTCGACCCAAACTTGAGTCGACCCCAAGTTAACATGAGTCGACCCAAAGGCAATGACATTCAAAAATAGGTTCTCTGGAAACCCTGAGAGGGTCGACCCAAGTGGAAGTTGAGTCGACCCAACTGAACCTTGAGTCGACCCAAAAAGTGTTGAGTCGACCCAAGTGAAGGAAGGCTGAAATACAAGGTTCTGTGGTTTCTGAGAGGGTCGACCCCAATGATGCTTGAGTCGACCCAAGTGAAAGTTGGGTCGACCCCAGTAAAAGTTGAGTCGACCCAAGCACGGACAGAAGCATAACGGCTAGTTCTGCAGAAGTACTTTCAGACCTCCCAACAGTGAGTAACGGCTAGTTTTTGAATTCTAACCATTGAGGCTTGTCCAATGGATGAAGAAAACTATTTAAAGTGACACTATTCATCAGAGAAAACATTCTTTTGCAAAATATCAAAGCTTACACAAGAAAGACAAGTGCCCTAATCTTCTTCATCCAAGTGCTTCATTCAAGAGTCAAAAGGAAGTGGTTGAGCAGATTCCAGAAGATATTAAGAGCTCCATCCACCTTTGAAGAGTGAAGCATTCCTGACAAAGAAGAGAGAAGTTTCATCAAGCGATAACTATTCTCTAAACTCTTCTTTGAAGCTTATAAATGTTATATTTGCTTATCTAGGAGTTTCAACATTCTTCTTTCTTTTTAATCACCTTGTAAAGGTTTGTTGGTGAGCCCGTAAAACCAACGGTGTAGGTTTATTGGTGAACCCGTAAAACCAATTGTGAAGGTTCGTTGGTGAGCTTGTAAAACCAACATAGGTTCTTGGTGATCCTGGAAAACCAAAGTGTAAAGGTTTTTGGATTGTGAGCCCGAAAAACAATCCAACTGTAATCCGCGGGATTATAGTGAATTTCCAAGGGGTCGCTTGGGGAGTGGACGTAGGTGCTTAGGAGAGCACCGAACCACTATACGTCTTGTGTGTTTGTATTGTGCATTGTTCTAATTTCACTCACTCATCAATTGACTAAAGTAAGATAGTAAAAATTAAGAGAAACCAATTCACCTCCCCCCCCTCTTGGCTTGTCACCTTGGGCAACAACCACCTGGATGTTGAATAGGTTCATTTTGCTTGTATAAGAAATTTGGATGGAACCTATTATCAGGGTGGTAGACTGAGCTGGATGAATTGGGAGTGGGCTTCTTGAAGGCACTATATGAGTTTAGAGCATTTGCCTGCTCAGCCTTAATATTGGGTAAACTAGGACAACACTCCACTAGATGCTCAGAACTGTTACACAAGATACATAAACTTTGTGACTCGTGATCCACTTTCATAATGGAATTTAACTCTTTATATAAACTTGAGCTAGTGGAAACAGTGAAAGCATCAAACTTTTTGCTTAAGTTGTTCATTCCAATCACCAGATTGGACATGACATTTTTAGTTCTGGGTCTGCTTTCATTTCATAATTGCCTGGTTTTCTAGATCCGAACTCATCTCTATTTACTTCCTCACCATAGCTACTCTAATTTTGGGCGTTCTCGGCTAAGTCAACAAGAAATTCATAGGCTTGATCCGGGGTTTGGTTCATGAACCTACCTTTGTGCATGGACTCAATCATGTTTCTATGTGCCGGAGTTAGTCCTTTATAAAAGAAATGTACTAGATCAGCCTTGTCAAGCCCATGGTGCGGGCACTTGACCAAAAGATCATGGAATCTTTTCCAAAGTTGGAAAAATTCCTCTTCAGATTTTTCTCTAAAAGTTCTGATGGCATCCTTAATTTTTTCAGTTTTTACCATGGGATAGAACTTAGCCATGAACTTCCTAGATAGTTGTTCCCATGATGTGATGGAATTAGAAGCAAGAGAATACAGCCATGCAGCGGCACGATCCTCTAAAGTCATGGGAAACAACCTTAATTTAATACCCTCTTTATCTAAGTTTTGATTTCTAAATGTTTGACAGATTGTCAAAAATTTGTTTAGATGAATGTAGGGTTGTTCCCTCTCGAACCCATGAAACTTGAGTAACATGTTTATTGTTGCAGCCCGAATCTCGAATTGGGCTGCGTTATTAATTGGTAATACTATGCAAGTAGGGGGACTAGCGGATGCGGGTGCAAACAATTCATTCAGGGTTCTAATATGTTCACCCATTGTAGAGATCGACGGTTGGTTTACAGTTCGCAGGTTGTGATGAAAAGTTCTATCAATCTCAGGATCAAATGGGGTTAACTTATCCCTTAATGACCTTCTACCATGCATACATTATCACAACTTAATTAGACTCGACTCCTAAAATGAACGAAATCCTAAGAGAAGAGAAGGGCTAGATACAGATGACCACAATCAACACCACACAACAATTTGACCCTATTAGTCTTAGAATTAAGTGAGGTTTAGTAGCTTTTTAAATCTAGTTGCACAGAGATTTATCAGGTTAAAAAGTTCCCGAAATTCTCTCTAGATTAGACAGCTCCTAATCTCCCTTTCAGATTAAGCTTGAGCTTACCAGTTAAGCGATCCAGTAACCAGTGACCAGAAAAGTCCTGGGGTGTGTGGTGGTGTTAGAAGGGATACACCGATACCACAATATCCGTAACAGTTCTCACTGTTGTAAAATTTTCCTAGACATCACCAATTACTAAATCCTCACTGGAGTGGCTTTTAGCCGCTTCTTTCCAAGAGCCTAATTGAGCTCGAAAACCCTAAGGCCAACATCTAATTTGATTTTAATTTAATTTGGCTTAGGATAAGTATGCAAGGTGGTGATTTTTGGGCTAAGGATAGGTAATGACTTTCCGACCTTATCTTTTTAATGGGTTTTGCCCTTAAATTATTTTATGCAAATGCTTAATACTAAATGCAGCAAATATTCAGTAATTTTTTTAAAGTTTATGCAATGTCATTAGGTTGTACTGATTAAATGAGCAAGCAATTTTTTTTAACTAATTTATTTATTTTTTTTTAAAAAAATTTTATATAGCAATAACTTGAATGTAAACTAAACACAATCCTTATGCGTCAGTCAATCTCCGAATGCCCGTTGAATAAGCTCTGGAGATTACTCCGTGAGGAGTCCCAATAGAGGTATGATAACCTCGGAGGATTGCACCCTATCAATTACTAGCAAAAATAATATTTTTTTTTATTTTTTTTTTATTTAATTATTTTTTTCTTTCTTTTAAATTTCAAATTTTGAATCTCAGAATTCAAATTTTGAATTTAAATTTTTTTTTGAATTTTTGAATTTTGGATTTTTTTTTAATTCTAAATTTTTTTTTGAATTTTAAATTTCGAATTTCAAATTTCAGAATTTAATAACTACGAAATTATTAATTAGAAATTATCAAAATAAGAAAAATTAATAAAAATAAAAATAAAAACTTACTACCGGAGTGCATTCACTCCGGACATCCAAAATCCGATTTGATCTTCATGATCATTCTTGCTTCTCGATTTGCCTCCCCGGCAACGGCGCCAAAATTTCTGTTCGTCCGATTCCTGTCTACCTAAAAATATGCTAGACAGATCGTTGTTAGAACCGACGAACAAAAGTTAAATTTAAATTTTACTCTTACCTATTCTACCCGAAGAATAGTGGTTGTAAGAGGTCGATCCACAGGGAGGCGGTTGGAGTTGCATAAAAATTAGAACGTTCACTCGGATTCAAAATCGATTTTTGAATAACAAAAGAAAAACATTACTTTGAGGATGTTAAATGATTCTCTAGTCTGCGAGAAAAGGTTTTCCATTTGAAAATAACGAAAAGACAAATACTTGGAATAGAAGAACATTTATAAATTTAATAAAATATTTAACTATTCAAAGGAAAACTTTGGCATGGATGAAAACAGTGCTTAGGAAGATTGAAGCCTGAAACATAAACTGCATGAAAGAAAATTTTATATATTGCAACGAAAACAAGAATTCTTGAATGCATAAAAATAAATTGCAGGAATTAAACTTAACCTAAAACATGAATTGCATAAAACAAAAATTAATGGATTGCATAAAAGAACAATTACAATAGTAAAATGAAGATTGAAAGCCTAATGCTTCCTCCTTCTACAAAATAAAATATAAAGACAAAGGAAGAAAAACAAGAAAACTCCCCTTTTCCCTCTCTCCTATTTTTTATTCTTTCTTTTCACAAAACAGAGCCATCTCCCCTGTTTGATTTTCTTTTTGATTTTCTTTCTTCTCTCCCAAACCGAGCCCTCTCCTCTGTTCTTTGGCTCAACACCCAGCCCGCACCGAGCTCCTCCCTTATCCTCCCGTCCTCCTCTTATAAATCATCGAAGACCTTGAAGCCAGCCTTGATTGCGTATGGAGAGGAGGAGGAACGGGCGCCTGGGATCGTGCACGGGATCATCTCTTTGGAACAGACGCGGGATCTCTTCTTCGGAGCGAACGCGGGATCATGGGAAGGCTGAGACGTGGATTCCCATCTAGCTGGCCACGGAATGCTGAGAGGAGGCTGATCCGGAATGAAGAGTGCCGCAGGATCGACGGGAGGAGAAACGAATGCTGGGATTTCCTTCTTTGGGTGCCGGATTGGAAGCGGAAATCCTTGGATGCATTACTCGCGGAAGCTTGATCCATGGAAGCTGGAAAATCGCCGGGAGTGCAGAGGGGAGCTAATCTGGACGGACGTCGGTCTGGATGCATCACGGGAGAAGAGGAATGGGGCATACGCACGGGATGAGATGCGGAAAGCTTGGCATTCATCGCGTGATCTAAAAATTGCTGGGAGATTGCGGTGAAGGCGACCAATCCAGAATGCTTGGATCACGGAGAAAGGAAGCAGAGGCGGGGGAGCAATGTGGGATCACGGACGGACGTGCGATCGCCTGGGATTTGGGGGAGAATCACGGGCGGATGGAGTGCTGGGCTGCGTTCAAACGGGCGCTTGAACGAAGGCATGGATCCGGGTGAAGAGTTTTGGAGGATCTCCCTTCATTATTTTGTGAAGTGCGAAAGAGGAGCGTTGGGGGCGTTGATCATGGAATGGAACTGGGAGGATGCTGGATCATCGAAAATCTGGGACGCTGGCAGCGATCGCGTTGATGGCATGGAGGATTTGGAAGGGATGCCACGGCTGCAGGTGCGGACGAGTCACGGGATGCAGATACGGGCTGAGAGCTGGAGATGCATTTTGTAGAAGCTAGCACGGGGATGACGCTGATGCGGACAGTTGATGGTTTAGTAATGTTTTATTGAATGCAGGTTCGGATGAGACGTGGACGGTCGGAATTTCATGCATGCATGGCAGTTGGAAAATTTGTTGAGCTCGGGCTGCCGGTCATTGGGCTCAAACCCAATGTTATTGGGTTTCCTGGATTACTTGCATTTAAACACAAATACATCGTTAATTAATTAATTTTATCATTAATGATTAACTATAATACTAATTAAGATGGTACGACGATTGCACTTTTGTGCTCTCATCAATATGCAGCAACAAACTTGGTATCAAAACTTAGATACCTCAGAACCAAGTTAAAGAAATGGAACCAGGCAACAAATGGAAACATCATAAAGAAAAAAAAGGAGATCAAAAATCAGATTTTATGGCTTTGTTGCCTAGCTAAGCAACCTAAGAAGGAGATCACTTTGATGTGCAATGGCTAATATAAGCTTACAAGTAATGAATGAAATGCATAGTGCAAACAATTAAAGTACTACAAATATAAGAGATTTATACTAGTTTGGTGCCAAACCCAGCACCTACATCCACTTCTTAAGCTTTCTACTTGAAAATTGTAATCCACTAATCATTCGCAAATAATTATGGCAGCACCACTGACCAAAAATCCTAGCTTTTTTCGAGCTAGTCATTCATTTTTCGAGCATGAGCAAGTGTTACATACTCTTTAAGGTACGGATCAAACTTTTCCCAAGTTAAAGCACAACCGAAACTTGTCCCCACAAATACAAAGAGATACAATGATAAATTATGAATATATAATGAATACAAAAAAAGCTATTTAATGAGCAGAAATAAAACTAATAAAAGTTCTTTAGAATTACGGGAAGAAGCTCTTTTGATGTGCACTTTAGTTGACAATCTTCAATAAATGCTCTTGAAGTGGTTGTTGAAGTTGTATTGAATGTTTCTTACTCAACGAATGCTCTTTTACTTTTAATAGGCTTTCTCACTCAATCCTTCTTGTGTTTGTTCATCATTTGGAAGTCTTTTTATGAAGAATAGTTGCTTGAGCATGAATACTAGCCTTTGGAGACCATTGGAGAGTGATTGGAGTTTATTAAGTGCATCTTCTTCATGCTACAAAACTAGCCATTGTAGGCTGCTAGAATAGAGAGGTCTACCTGCAAGTTGACACTAGCTCGAGGTCAACCCTAAGGTCAACTTTTGAAGAAGCTAGAAAAAACACTCCTCTATTTCTTGCTTGTGAGTTGTGGCACAAGGGTCGACCTACAGGTGGACTCCTGGTTTGTGCCAGATATGCCACTTGACTCCAAGGTGCCAAAATCAACCTGGAGGTCGACCCCTAGGCCCTTGGGGTCGACTTGTGATGCTCAGAAAGTTGTCTCATGCTTCAGAAACCTCCAAACACCTTTGAACTTGTCTTCAAATTTGAAAATTTGATCCTTTGAGCTTTTCCATGCTTCTCTAAACATTTAAGCTTCTAAGGCTTTCTTCAAAAATAACTTAAATTGCTCCAAAATATACAAGCCTTAGTAAACTGCTTAATTATTTTATAATCATCAAAATCAATCCCAAGGTCATTTTTTTTTTCTTGAGGATAACAAAATATTGAGTATAAGTAGAATAAACCATGAATGTATTAGAGTAGCATAATGCCTATGTAATATGTCATTTCTAACAAATAGTAAAACATTCCAAATTAGGACATATATTAAGCATCCAATAATTGTTCCATAGATCCTCAAATCATATTATAGGAGTATAAAAATATGGATCATTAGAGGAACACTTAAACGCACAATAGACGGTCTGCATATCAAAGCAAATAGTATGAGACTTTAACCAAATTTCGTTGTGTCAAGGCAGTGGTGTCAATATTAAAGTACAAATCATATACTCTTTTTTATGGCAATAACCAGAATAGACAATAATACCAGAACATGTAAGATTGAAAATGTACTATAGTATCACAACATTATCATTTATGTACAATAGTGTCAAGAGTATATAACTTCATACTTGACATGCATGCATATATATAACACATTAGTCAATATTGTTAAGAGTAAAAATGTATGCTAGTCAATAGTATGAATCCATGGTATCATAGAAAACCTATGTATCAATTTACAGTATCAAAACAAAAATGTGCAAAAAATTATCAATAATATCAAAGTATTAGAGCAGACAATAATATCATTTCATAGTATCAGAGAAAACAACTTGCAAAAACATCCATCAATCCACAATATCATCTCAAGCATTTAATCCATCTCATTCATCTCATGTATTTATTTCTTCTTATACTACATTATGTATATATCCCTTATTTTTGGCATCATCAATCAAGAAAAGCTATACATAGCATAAAGATGTGGTCATGAGATAAATAAGATAAGGTACAATGCCATCCATAAACATGGTGCATAAGGCATAGCACAAAGCCAAATATAACATAATACATGAATACATATCCCACAACATGATGCTAAAATAAAGTTACATAAATAACACTTGAGTCCAAGATAATAAAAGCTAAATCTAGAAGAAGCTCTAATCCTCATTAGATAAAAAAGATACCTCCTGGTGAACAGATAATCTAGATGAGGTACCGGCACTCCGACTTCTAGTCTTGTTAGAAGGCCCAATGTCCAAGAAGGGACGAGAAGGTTCGGAAGATGAAGAAGGTTGGAAAGGATAGTAAGTAGGCTAATTGGGCTAACTAAAAGGTCTAATGGTGCTAGAGAAAGTTCTAGGAGCTGCAGACACTCTGGCAGAAGTAGTAAGGATCTCAAGCTATCCAATCAATTTATCCATAGACTGAAGAAGAGAAGCAATGCCTGATATAACTGAGTTGCTCGAGCCTCTCGTCTGCTCTTGCAACTGCTAAATACTAGGCTCAATCATGCCTTTGAGTCTCTTATCGTCTATGGTTAGCTCTGATACTGCCAGGTGTTGTTTGCTGCTCTAACTTACTTCTAGCTGTAGAAGGTCTGACTCCTGTTATGTAGAAAAGTAGAACTCATGACTAGGTTCACTAGGTTCGGCCTCTCTAGAAGGTGATGGTGGTGCCTTTATCTTTGCTATATCCTCCTCTTCATCCCCATTATCTCTCCTAGCTCTTTTGTTCTTGACCCAATGATCGTTTATCTTGTTATATCTTGTTTAATGTAGAGGTCGTTATATCTAAGTACATCAACTTACAAGGTGGTCTCCTCCTCAAAATCAATCTCTAATTTCTAAATATTAGGGGTGAGGACCATACCATAAGGCAATGAGGCTTTTGACCAACTCATAGCCTCATGCATGTGTTGTAATATCCGAATGGGTAGATTCAGGGGAATCTCTCTCATAATATAGAACATGATATATATATCCCACTTGGATACAAACTCAAATCTTTCCAACTTTTGAAAGAAAATCCTATCGACAATATGGTAGAGCAGTCTCATCTCATCACTCAATTGATTAGCCTCCATGCTCTCATACTCCTCACATCCTCCCTATCCAAAATGCATTGAAGCCTAATGCGTCTCTCCTCCAACCTATCTAGGAGTGTGCCATGACTGGGCATGTAGAGAATGCTCATGTACAAGGTCGACATAAGTAAGTACTCTAAGGCTACATGTGTATTCTCATCCTTGCCTCTTGATTCTTATCTCAATAGTGAATCCCTCACTCTCTAAAAATGCAAAATCAGTTTTCTACCCAAAGTAACATTACGAGTGGCTAAATGCACCTTACTGGATGTTCTCTATGAGGAAGATAACTTAGAACAGTAGGGAGAGTGAAGTCCAGCTTGAGGAGGTGATGAAAGCTCTATTTTTTTCTTCTTTCTTCTCTCTTCTTCATAGCCTCGGGAAGACTTTCTTCTTTGAGACATCTTCTTTGGAGCCATATGAAGCAAATGGAAGCAAGAAACCCAAAAAAAACTAGTCATGATTTGTAGATTTGAGGAATGGAGGGAAGAACAGTTGGATTTTGGCTATTTGGAGTAGAGGGAACTCGGTTTGGG
The DNA here is from genome assembly GCF_009389715.1 of Phoenix dactylifera. Taxonomy (NCBI): domain Eukaryota; kingdom Viridiplantae; phylum Streptophyta; class Magnoliopsida; order Arecales; family Arecaceae; genus Phoenix; species Phoenix dactylifera. The sequence continues at coordinate 110,668 of NW_024068279.1, forward strand.
ATGAGAGAATTTGAGAAACAAAGGGTCGGCTCCCTTTAAATTGGAGTTGCTGACCACTAGGGGTCAACCCCCTAGAGGTTGACTCTTAGGCAGTTGGAAGGCAAGGGTCGACCCTTGCTCGACTCCTCTTCCTGCTGCCCACTAGTGGTCATTTTGGAGATCAACTCTTAATGTTCTAGATTGCATAGGTCGAACCCTTCTATGCTGGAGATCTACTCCACTATATCGGAGTCAGCAAATAAAGATTTTTAAACTCTACGAACCTCAAAAATGAAGATCTAAATAAGGGAGAAGTGGTCCAAGAACTTAAGTTTCATCAAACAAAGGAGAAGATTAAGCAAAAGTCTAGAGATAACAGTTAGGAAAGTGGGTCAAAAATTTCTAATTCTCTTCTAATATCACTAAATCTATCTTTACTAAAGGGCTTAGTAAAAATGTCAACTAATTGTTTATCAGCACACAAAATCAAGCACCATATCATTATTTTGAACATTATCTCTTATGAAATGATATCTTATCCCAATATGTTTATTTCTTAAAAGCTAATAGGATTCTTAATTAAATTAATTGTACTTTTATTATCACATCTTATGAAAATTTTATTATCTTTAATGCCATAATTCTTAAGTTGTCGTTAAATCCAAAAGATTTGAGCATAACAACTTTCGACTGTAATATCGGACTCGGCTATAAACAATGCCACCGAATATTGTTTCTTACTAAATCAAAAGATTGAGTTAACTCTTAAAAATTGGCAAGTTCCACTAGTATTTTTCTATCAATTTTATAACCAATAAAATTTGCATCTAAGTAGCCAATCAAATTAATTGAGAATTATTTTGAATAGCATAAACATAAGTTTGGAGTGATATTTAAGTATCCTAGGATTCCTTTAACAGCAATTAAGCAAGATTTTTTAGAATTAGCTTGAAATCTAGCATATTCGATTTTCTAGTAATAAGATACAATAAAAAATATATCATTCCTCCATGAAGCTTTAAGTCTATGCTTTTACTATGCTCATCTTTGTCTAGCTTACATGAAGGGCTCATCAAGGTGCCAATGTGCTTGGCCTTCTCCATGCTAATTTTTTTTAAAATCTTTCTTGTACATTTGCTTTGGCTGATGGTGGTTCCTTCCTTGGTTTGTTTGATTTACAAGCCAAGAAAGAAATATTTTTCTATCATGCTTATCTCAAACTCTGTCTGCATGAGCTTAGCAAAGTATTGACATAAAGCTTCATTAGTAGCACCAAAAATAATATCATCGATATATATTTGAAAAATCAAAACATCATATTTTTTTCCTTTTTCTAAAAAATGTTGTATCTACATTTTCTCTTGTAAAATTATTTTCTAGCAATAATTTACTTAGTCTTTCATACCAAACTCGGGATGCTTATTTCAAAGCATATAAGGATTTTTTAAATTTAAAAATATGGTTTGGAAATTCATGATTTTTAAAACTGGGAGGTTGTTCTACATATACTTTTTTAGTTATATATCCATTTAGAAAAGCACTTTTAACATCCATTTGAAATAACTTTAAATCCATGTAACATGCAAAAGCAAGCAATAACCTAATAGCTTCTAATCTAGTAATAGGAGCAACGGTTTCATCAAAATTAATTGCCTCTTCTTGATTATATCCTTGAGCAAATAATCTTACTTTATTTTTTATTAAATTACCATTTTCATCTAATTTGTTTCTATATACCCATTTTATTCCATTTATCGGATGGTCTTTAGGCCTACTCACTAGGGTGCAAACATTATTTCTTTTAAAGTGATTAAGTTCCTCTTTGCATTATATTTATCCAATTATGATCCTTTTCGAATTCATCTATAGTTTTTATTTCTGTTTGAGAAACAAAAGTAAATAATTACATGCCTCTCTAATTGAAGATCTAGTTTTTATTCTATGTGAAAGATCACCAATAGTAAGTTCTATTAGATGATTATGAACATACCTCCATTCCTTAGTTTCTGGTTGTAACTTTATCATCCGACCTTTAGTTGATGCAATTCAACTTTATAATAGATGTGACCAAAGTAATTTCTTGCCAAAATTCTATCTTTACTATTTTTGTTGAATTTTAAATTTGCTACAACCTTATAATATTTTTTAGCATTGTAAATATTTAAGCTCTTTAGATACATGCGAATCAAGTACCTCCACATGCCTTAATGCTAGCCATCAACTAAAGCTCCCCATAGACCATCCATGATGCTTTGCTACTACTATTTTGGCCTTGACATGAGTTTTGAGACCAAGTTTTTTTGGCATGCATCCCCTGTCTATCTTCTTAAGGTTATCTCAATCCTAAATTAAAAGTTAAAAAAAAAACATAAAGGGGCAAAATCATGTGTCTCACCTATAATTTCTCACCTATAACATTTATGATTTTACATGTTCATCACCTGTAATGTACTTAGATGTAGAGGCAAAATCATCTAGGAACGTGGGTGAAAAAGCCAAACATAATCAAAGCCAGACCGATCTCTATCTCAACCGATTTTATAATTGTGCTAAGAACTAGCTTATTTAATTTCGAGCGGAGCTCAAGCAACTGATCTATAGCTTGCTCATGAGATCTAATGACAATTATTTTTTAATCCTAATTATATTTTAATCTTATAATTAATATATATTTATATTTTTATTAATTTATAAAAACAATCATAAAATAATTATTAATAATAATTAAAAATAATATAGTATATATTATTTATGTATCAATATTTTGAGGTAATTTGAGCCAAGCTCAAGCAAGCTAAGTCTAGCTTTGGCTCAACTTGTTTCTTTGCAGAGCAAGCGCTGGCTGTCCATAGATCCGTAAATATGTTTTTCTTTTTTAAGAGGAAAAAATCTAATTTTTTATTGCAAAATCAATTAAGTGAATCAGTTGCACAAAATTCACCAACTAAAACCCCAATCATTGCCTTAGCAAAAAAAAAAAAAAAAAAAAACCCCAATCATTTCTAGTTCATTGTACATGATACCTAGATGTCCTCTGATATACCTTACCAATCCATGGACTTGCTCTCTCCGTACATATTTATACACCTATACGGAAACAGAAAACCCTCCCAAAACCTCCTTCGCAACCCCAGCCGCAAAAGTCCTGGTAACACCCTCCTCCACACCTCCTACCCTTCTTCCCCTCCTTAACCCCCACCCTCCTCCTCCAGAGGGGAAGAAGGGCTGTTCTCTTCTTAACCTACTACTCCTCCGCCTTCTCCTTATATTTATTTCGCCCTAGAAATCTTTTCTCTCGGTCTTCTTATCATAAGAAAACTTGCCGATTTGGACTCTTTCGTACGCGATGGGATCGTCCGTAAGCCACGCCGCCACCCTGCCGCCTCCACCACCGCCGCCGCCCGCCGTCGGGCTCACCGGGGTTCTCCCCCCGAAGACGGAGGAAAAGGGCGAGACGAAGGTCGATTGGTTGAATCTCCCGTGTCCGGTCCCCTTCGAGGAGATCCAGCGCGAGGCATTGAGTGAGTCTCGATCCCAAGGCGGCGCCTATTTTTGTTGCTTTTCGCTGGGAACCGTTTAAATCTCTATTCTGGATTCTCTAGAAATTTTTTATGAGCATTTATTTGATTTTTTTGGTTGGATTAAATAAAAAATTATTTTGAATCTCTTTTTCAATGGTAAATCTCATGGAATTTCTAGTGGCACTGTTACTTAATACTTACATAGAACATTATGTTAACGCTGGGTGTTTCAGTGAGTTACTGATCTCCATGTTTGAACAAGTTGCATTAAAATTGAGTAGTAATGGAATTTGAGAGTGCTCTAGGTGATCTGAGATTTAGTTGGACTAGTAGTGACATATTTGAGTGGTGCCAGATAAGTAACAAAACTTTTCTTTGAGCAATTCTTAAGCTGTGTGCTCTTTACCTATTTCGTGCTCTTCACCAGACACTATCCAGCTCCAGAAAATTAGGGTCGCTCCTCACTTACATGAGCTTGAGGTGCAATTAGTGGGGTAGTTCTCCCTATTGTTGACTGGTCTTGCTTGTTTTGTAACAGGTTCCTCTCCTGCCTAAATTCTTCTTGGGCAACCACTGACACCGACTTCTAGAAGGTTGTTGTTGGTTTGATAACTGGTCAGAAAATCTGTTTAATCCTTTATGGAGCTTTCTCAATGTGAAGTTGTGCCCTATGGATGACCCCATATATGACGGGAAATAGGCGATGATGATAATGATAATATTAATTCTGAGAACTAGGACATGTGGAAGCCCGGCTGGATAGAAAACTGAATAGCCAAGTCTTTTGTATTAACAAAAGAAACTTTACCAACTTGGCTAGTAGGTTCCCTCATGATGATGCTGTTAATTACTTGTCAACTTTTTGTGAAGACACTCATGTTATGTTTTCTTGTTTAATGCTAAAACATGATCATATATTGAAGCACTGTATGTGGAATTTTGAGGGTTCCATAGATTACTAATCTGGTTGGCCTTTTAGTCTTGTTCTTCTGAGTTGTGCATTTCAATGTTCAAGTCTAAGAGTAGGCCTCCAAACCCTTCCCAGAGATGAGATATATATGGAGTACCACAATATCTCACAATTTCCTTAACACTTAAAAAATGTTGTCTTGAATATGACTCTGGCAATATAGTTTTGTTGACATCTGACTTTTAATGTCCGAAATTCTACACGCTGAATTAAAGAGCTTTTACCCTTTTTTCTTTGAGCTATCTGCCTTTGTCTTCTTAACTTTAAATTTACTTTCTAGACTAGACATGCTTTCTCTCTCTCTCTCTCTCACATTGCCGTCTTCATAGAAAAGAAGAGTTTTTCTTGTAATTCTAACTGATGAATTTCCTCAAGCAAATTAAACTTGCAGTTATCATAAACTTTGAAATCTATTATCCTCATAGAAGCTTATTGTCTCTCATTTACATCAAATCAAAATGATATTCAATTTTCAACATGTTACGAACATATCTCTGATACTAAATATCTTGGTCTTAGTAAGTCCCGTGGCCAATACAGTGGGAACATGACTGATGAAGGATGCCTAGTGCTCTTCTTATGCAGAAGAAGTCAGAATTCTATCTGTTCTATTCGTGAGATAATTTCCGATTCAGTGGACAGAGATTGTTATGTTTTATGATATGCTAATGGCATTAAATGATTATAAACCAATATTTAGAAAAGGGTAGGTTTTATTTTGGTTCAATACATTCATTGCATGTACTGGGTTTAGATCAGCAGAGGTGATTCTTATTTAGTATCTAGCTCTAGTAAAAGAATTTTTGTTATAAATTTGGCTTCTCTTCTTATAAATTGTTTGTGGAAATCTTTATTTTTTCCCCGGGAAACCTACCTTTCTTTCCACTTTGTCTCCTTTTTTGCTCTAAGAATTTCAGCTGGTCATTCATTTCCTTTTTCATTCATGTCCTTTAATCTTTCTACATGCACAAATGGCAAGGGATTGTGATGGTAACAAGGGAGAAAGGCATTGATAATTGGTTTTGATTTTATTGAGATAAAAGAGCACTTGGGTTGGCAGTTGAAGGGGGGGACTCTTGCTTACAGTATTTTCTTATTAAGTAATTTGGATTCATGGCAGAAACATCTTAATACCAGTGCTCCTTAATGCAGATGATATTACCCTTCTTGCGACATAGACTTTTTCTAAATTTTTTGTTTAATGAGATACAAATTAGAGTTTGTACAAATTTTAATCTTCTAGCTTCACTAGAGTTAAAATTCAGCCTGCAAAAATGAAAGCTAACATAATCAATGTGAGATCAGGGCATTTTCTAATGTTTTTTTAATTTGCTTTTGCAGTGTCATTGAAGCCAGAGCTTTTCGAAGGATTGCGTTTTGACTTTACAAAGGGCCTAAATCAAAAATTTTCACTTAGCCACAGGTAGTTTAGCTTGTGCTGCATATGATATATATGCTCTCCTATTGGTGATCGTTTTAAAAAGAAAATCTTTGATTTGACAACCTTCTGTCAGTGTTTTCATGGGATCAATGGAAGTTCCTTCACAGTCTTCTGATACTATCAAAGTCCCTACTGCACATTACGAATTTGGTGCCAATTTTCTGGATCCAAAGGTTAGTTTTCTTGCATTTTATGGCCAGATGATGGCTGTGGAGCTCGATAGCTTCTTGATGGATAACTGAAGTATGGGACCTTTCATGCATTTATACAGTTAATGCTTGTTGGAAGGGTGCTTACTGATGGAAGACTGAATGCAAGAGTTAAATGCGATCTGACTGATAACCTTACTTTGAAAATCAATGCACAGGTGCTCTATAGTAATTTTTTTAATCATTTAAAATCTTTTAGCAAGGAGAATGATTTTGGTTTATTACTCTTGACTGTTGGTTTAGTGACACATATTTCATTTTGGTCAGCTTACTAATGAGCCACACTTTTCTCAAGGCATGTTTAACTTCGATTACAAGGTTTGTTCCTCAACTCTTCCTTACTCTTAAATGGTCTAGCATTTGGATGTTTCATCAAAGTAGAACTGTGCCTTTAAGACTTTTGATTTTGTTTTTCTGGTTGACTTCATTGTCTAGTGAAGCTTCAGCAATGTCTGGCTCGCTTCACTTTCTTTTTGCTGATTCACTATTATGCATTGTTGCCTTTATTGTCAAAAAAACATCGTAAAATGTTAGTATCGACTACAGATTACTTTGCCACCTAAGAAAACATAGGAAGTAAGAAACATACGAGTTTTTTTTTATGTATCTCTATAATGCTGGGCTTTCTGGTGAAAGATTATACTAATAGCTGTTTCTTCCTTTTAAGTAATGTAGGATTTCTCATTCTGTAAGTTCACATCATGGTGGATTCACTTGCTGAAATTTAGTACTTAGTTCATAAACTGGAAATGGTTGACATTCATGTTCTGTTGAAGTGTTTTATGACATTTGATATCTGTAATGATTCATTTTTATGACATTTGATATCTGTAATGATTCATTATAGTTAACTTTGCTTCCTTTTATACCATTATATTTGTTGCTTCTGCGCTTGGCCCAGTGGATGTTTTCTATCAAACCTGTGCACATTTTTAAGATTCCAAAAGTGTCTTACAAATGTTCATGCGCCTATGTATTGTTACTTAAGCTCTTCTTTAAAAGCACTTGCTTTTTGTGCTTCCAATAAGTGCAATTTTAGGTTTTCTCATAAAAATAAGTTCACTATGACTATGCACTTAACATACAGATAGGGTACATCATTTTGATTTGTTTCCACTGTTATTGCTTTGCTTAGTAATACCTAATAGCATCTTGACCTGTGCCCATTAGCCCAACCAGATCCAACCTAGAGTCGACCCATTTAGGTTCACCTATTTTCTTCATGGATCAGGTTTGCTTCTAGCTAAACTTATATGTTGGCAGATTGCATCAAATTTAGGTCAGAGGGTTCTAGCTTGCTGAGTCAGAACCATGTATATTTACATTGTAAGATAATTTATTTTTGTATTATATTAAAACCTTAAAAACCTAAATCAGCCTTCTCTTTTTTTAGAAATATGGTGGGCACGCGAACTCTCTTTCTTCTTCAGGAATCTTCCTCACGCGTCCCCTCCCACAATTCCTTCTCTCTCTCCTCTTCTCTTCCTCCTTGCCTCTTCTCCTCTCTCTCCTTGCCCACTCCTATTGTCTCCTCTTTTTCTTACCCTTCACCATCAAACCCTTGTTCACCTCTTCTACCAACTTAGCTATACCCTACAGAGCCCTTGCCTATTGTCAGCTCTGTTGCCAGCCCCTCATTGTCAGTCTGTGTGCCTTCATTGCACTTCTTCCTCCATTGCTGCCACTTGAATTGTAGCTATGTTGCTTGCCACTGATCATAGGCCCATTGTCAGTCACAACCCTTCCATACCCTGCTATCATTGGTTGCCTCACTGCTGTCCACCCAAACAAAGCTTTCTTTTCTGTTGGCCGTTGCCCCAATGTCAACCATAGTGCCCACTGCCCATCTGCCCCACCTCCTTGCCCGCTTCTCCCTTTTATCCTCCTTCATTTCCTCTTCTTGGCCTTCTCCTCAAGTCAGGTCTAGGGCATCTAATATGACCATTCAGCAGCTTCAAGTCAAAGTAGTGTGAGCTGTTTGGTAGGCCTGCAAGTGGACTAGATCAGGATGGGCCAAGTATGGTCGGGACTTGGTTTTCTTTTGCGTCACATTTTTAGAGCTAGACCTGACTCATTAATTGATTTTGTTGGGTCTGGTTAGGTCCTTGAATTTTTAGACTTACTAGGTCATTCAGGGCTGGTGGGGGCTAGCATGATCCAACCCAATCCATGCGTTATTTGGGTCCAATGCAAGTTTAAAGGAAAAAACATTACTCATTACGTAAGAATGATAAGGATAGCAAGTAGAAAGATTACAAGGAAAAAGTTGGTAAGAGCATGATTAAGCCTTCAATCTACAAATAGTTAATCTTAACATGCAATTTACAAATACAAATATGGCAAAAGGGTGAATGATGGAGAGTTTGGGCATTTTAGATTTGTGGGTCTTTGGATCGAATTGGATTGAACCAAGCCGTGTCAGGTTGGGTAGAGAAAAAAATGACCTAGACCTGACAATTTTTTCTGGTGCGCCTCCTTTTTTTTCCGACACAGGTCCTATAACTATGAGTCTTCAGAAGTGGATCTGGCTGAGCCTAACCCGGGCTGAATGCATTAGGTCGTGGGTTGACTTGACCCATTTGCAGCCCTGCTGGTCGCATCAAGTTTGGGTCAGACCGCTAGAGTTTTGATATTTGTATTCACTTCATCCAATCCAACCTTTTGCCAATCCTTGCAATACCTAAATATTATGCCTAACTTATCTTATTCTACAAATTTGATACTATAATAATATGGTTTGAATAATATATCATGAACATGTAAGTGGACTTGGCTAAGTCTTTGCTGATGCCTTTTTGGATTTTGTCTACTCAGATGACATTAGTCTAGATGGCTGTCTCTATATTAGTCTTATCAAGTTGCTTTTTCTTAACAATCTGTTGTACTGATGTAATTTTCCAGGATATGGATTTTCTTAGATCAAGTGTTGTGCTTTTAAACTTTATAGTCCATAGGCTCGTTATGGTTTCCTTCCATGATGCTTAAATGAGATGAAAAGGTGTATGCACTTGCTGTGTACTGACTTGTGAAATTTTCCAGGATATGGATTTTCTTAGATCAAGTGTTGTGCTTTTAAACTTTATAGTCCATAGGCTTGTTGTGGTTTCCTTCCATGATGCTTAAATGAGATGAAAAGGTGTATGCACCTGCTGCATCATTTTTAGGTCCTAGCCGTATCCTCCATGCAGTCTCCACTTCAAAGTATGCTCAGTTGATTAAAACTGTTACATATTGTCTCTGTTTAGTTTAGTATTTTTTTCTGCAGTATCAGATCTGCATCTACCTATGCATGAGAACCATTGATCACAGCTATCCTTATACATATATTAGTGCTTACCTCTGGAGTTACGGCTTTTGCTCCTTGTAGAATATGATGCCAAGATAACTTATGTATTGTGGAGCATGAATATGGATATCAAATATTGTACATAACTCTGATGTGGACAACCTCGAAAGAAATAAGATATGCATGCAACAGAGGTATAATAGTAAATAATCTACCATATAATTTTATTTTTTTGAATATCAGGCTTTTTAGTTTACCAAACATTCTACATTTTAGGTCTTGCTCACTCTCCTACTATAGTCTCCCTCCTTCCCTCCCTCCCTCCCTTCCTCCCCTCTAGTTAGGGCACACTTAATTATAAATGCCCAAGGTCGTTTGTTTTCCTTAACAGGTTGGGTGTTGAACCTGCTTTACAACCTCAACACATAGCCTGGTACCTGACAGCTCAAGACAATTCGAAAGATGTTTAAGAAGTCTCTGACATCTGAGTTATATCTTTCTTGCATTTCATGCCTTCGTTTCTAAATAAATGGATACTTATGGAAGTATCTGAGATTAGGCCATACATGAAGGCGTGTCAATATCCAATATGTATTGGATACTTTTCGGTTACAAGTATTGCACCGGTAATTTTTAATACACAAAACTCAATTTCTGTTATCAACTTGCTATTCCCGTTTGCTACTTTGCTGATCATCCTGTCACAAATGTTCTCTCAGCAACTTGTGCCCAGGGGACTGAGTCCATTTGTCTTATGTGGTTCTTGTAGTTAGGAACTTAGTCTCTATTCCCATGATATACATGAGCATAATTCAACCATGTCATTCTGATCCAAATTCTTTATATTCATGATCAGTGAAACATGTTAGCTGACATTAATATCAATTTTAATTCTCTGTACTCGGTGTCTGGAAAGTGTATTTAGTTGTATGTAATGCTATGAAATACAAGGCCTATAAACAGTATAATTGGCTATACCTCATCTTACAAGTCTACTATTCTCATTTCGTTGGGCATCTATTTTTTTATGACATTATTCTTTATTTATTTTTGAAACTCTGGTAAAACAGTACATGACTTGAAAGTTAGTGGAGACTTCTAATTCTGAATGTACCTATTCTGTTTTTTTACAGTCTGTCATGCTGCTATGGACTATTTTCTACTGTTAATACAAATTATATTCTCCTGTTGGTACAGGGAAAGGATTACAGGTCTCAGTTTCAAGTTGGAAACAATGCCTTCTATGGGGCCAATTATATCCAGGTAATGATGTACCATGCAATGCAGCATATCTTGATATTTCATCATCATCATCATCATCATCATCATCTTTATTGCTGATTGGTTGAGCACCTTATTTTGTTGGTATGAAACATTTCTCCACTTTTTAATGTTATTGGAGTCCCATTCGGCTCCTTATTTGATTATGTTGCTGACCAATTGAGGTTGCATTCTTCATTATCTTTTAGTGTATGGAAGGAGAAATTGTCCGAGGTAGATTTAGAAATAGTAATATTAGTGCTACATATATTAATTTATTTCTTTTATTTTGTATTGATTTTATCTTTTATTAAAGATGTATATCTTAGTAAGGTTTATTGAACCGATATCAAGATCTGTATTGGTAGGCCACCGATACGGTACAATACCAGTTTGGTATCGTATCGACACTCAGTATGCCTTGGTGTACCAGTTAATTGATTGGTACACCATTTTGTTTTTTTTTGTTTTTTCAATTTTTTATTTTCTTAATTCTTTTTGATTTGTACTTAAAAACTTTATTGGGATTCTTGTCCAATTTGTGGTTTTAACCTTGTTTTGATATTCTTTTATCTTGAAATGAAATTGGAGTGGACTAACCAACGTATTTTAAGTAAACACATATAATACAACAAATTAAATTAATTTTAATGTATTTAAAGTATAAAATGCATACCAATATCTAATGCTGGAGTTTTGATGTGACTCATAGACATCGGGATCATAATAGTATTCCAGAGGAGCTTCACACCAACTCCTCATGATCCTTCCATGGTCCACTGGATAGTTACCTGGGAGTTGTCTGTTTGACTTTGAGACTAGGCTGGCCATCTAAAGATGCCAATAGAAAAATTCGACTTGAAAGATGGCTGAAGCTACGAAGGATAGTAACCACTTGAGAATGACGCCTCAGACAATCCATGTGAATATGGGTCATTGGTGTCAGTGCGGAATAGGATCCAATGTGGGACCAGGAACCAGATACGCCCTAGGATCCTACTCCACGTGCAATATCATTTGTAGCAGCAGCATCACCTTCGGAACGATCATGAGAAGCCCGTTTCCTATATGCAATGGTGTCCTCGGGGGCTCTACCAGTTATGCACTATGGTTTCGATTCTGTATGGCATGAATAAATTGGAATTCATCAGTGAATCGAAAACCATCCTAGAGTTATGAATTATAAACTATGCTACCCCGTGCCCTCTATATCCCTGGCCACCAGATGCATCATGGGATGAACTATCATCCCTGGTATTGCGTGATTCGGGCAATCGGTTATCAGATGGCTTGTTGGTCTCCAGATCAAAGTGAATGGATTTCTCGAGTCTCTTCATAGAAGGTGCAATTGCTTTTCCTTTGCTTTTCTTGCTAGTCTGAATAACGACCTTCTTGCTCTGACTCTTTTGGGAGGATCGACTGAGCTCTCTACCCTGACTAGATTGGGTACTATGGTGGTCTCTCCTTAGCATCTCTCAATCAAATCATTGGGAGGATGCCTCCGACATGGAGTCGTGCGATGATTGGCTCCTTCCTGACCCTATGGCTGATCGGCTGGATGTGAGCGTGGAATGTTGTTCTACTCACTCCACATCCATCCTAGCTTCTCTGGTTGCGAAACTAATTGGTCAAGGAGGCGATCTTGGCTCATCCAACTCTGGCTCCTACTGTCGGTCCTCAAGCTAACCACTCATCGGGTCCTCTTCATCATGCATGAAGTTATTTTGAAGTGGATAGTTGTACTTCGGATCGGTGTAGCACTCTACTAAGGATGCTATATATATTTTTCTCAGCTCGTGGGCATGCACAAAACACCACTTATTTTTCAAATATATTCAAATTTGGGCTTATGTCACGATATACATGATCATGCCCAAACTTAAATAAATTGACACCAAATTTTGATAGAGAATAGCATAATATTTTGCAGTAATCCATTAAATACTTGAAAAATCTTCCAGAAATTAAAAGTTTTTGTTTTCTTGGAACAGTTAAGGAACATTTGATTAAAAAATCTATGAAAATCAAAATATTTATCTAGTAATCGAGAAAATTATGTGATCAGGGGGATAAACATTATTTCATTTAAGATTAATTCTTTTGGGGTAAATTCTGAGGACAAGTGGAAGCACATGATATTATATTTGTTGATACGTACAAGAACTACTTGGATATGCACATATTGTATCAAAGAATGCTTAACATAGCTGATATGGCTTATCAAAACATCATTTATCTTAGTTTCTTCTTAATTTTTCCTGTATTAAATTTTCAAGTGAAATATTCATCCACATATTCCAATGAAACTTGGGTGTTAAAAGCCATAAAAATTAACTGTCATCAGTGTGCATAGAAGTAATGTAGTTATTTGGATATCCATTTACTTGTATATTGAAGTATCGATCTGTCTGGTTTGGACGGCTTGTGCCTTTTTTCATTGAATGCTTAAGCTGTAGTTGCTTTCCCATTGATTTAGTTTCTGATTTAAAAGTTAAAACTAGAATGTAATCTATGGGTTACTGGTCTGATCATATAAGTGGCTACTTTTGTTCATCCCAATAGAATTCTCAAAATTCCAGACTTAGCAGGTGCAATAACCTCAGTGAGTGTCTGATTAAGCTATGCTATGCACAGAAATTTCACCATTTTTATTCATCGAGATGTTACTCATGTTATGCTTGTCTGGTCTTAAGACTCTACTATCACAAAAAGTAATTATAAAAGAGAAATCTTAGTTCCTCTTTATTTTACTTATGGGTTACAATTATCTTGCATTGTAACCCATTTCTTTTCTGTTTTTTCTGCAGAGTGTTTCACCACATTTATCCTTGGGTAGTGAAGTATTTTGGCTTGGCCATCAAAGGAAGTCCGGTATTGGTTTTGCAGCTCGATATAACACAGATAAGATGGTAAGTTTTGCTTTTCTTTTCATTTTCCCTCTTGTCGATGTCTTATTATGTGATTTGCATTTTTCGCATTTTTATTATTCTTTTATGTAGCCCATATATTTCACCAGCATAACTTTACGAGGAAAGCCATTAAATTCATAGTATCTGGTGCAAGGAACTAATGGTGTTTCTACAGTATTGCAATTCTGGTGGCTTTTAGTGTATAGCTTTGTGTAGATTGTTTTGAAGTTGAATCAAACCTTCTAGTTTCCATTTGTGGTAATTTAATAATTATGGATTTCAAAAGTGTCTATCATTTAAAGCAAGATATAGCTTAAGTTCCTTACCTGCTATTAGAGCCATCATCACTGGGGCCTTCACTAAGGTCTCCTTGATTTTCGCAAAGGCTTGTTGATGGACCTCTTCCCATTTGTACTCCACTTTTTTCTTTAGCAATTCCATAAGAGGGGTTCATTGATATGCTATAGTTTGAGTATGCTGATTTTTTATGAGTGTTCCATTTACTTATTTGCCATTTATGTTGGGTTGATAAGAAAGAAAAATGATGCTTTGGATGAAAGGTAAACTGGCAACAAGTGTTTACTAATCAACCAATACATTTAGGGGGTGTTTGGTCTGGGGTGGTGACCCTAAGATCAATGATGATGTAAGTGGAGGTGATGAGATCATCGCATTTAATTGCATTATTATGATCCTATGTAGTAGTGATCCCAAATCATCCCCACTCATCAAATCACCACCCAACGTTGTGATAAGAAACTCATCGTTGAGCAAGGTCCACCGAACCGATACCCGTACCAGTCAGCGGACAAGTCTAATAGGGCATGCCAATTCTATACCGGCACTTCCATTTTTTTGTGGAGTTTTTTAAGTTGATTTGATTGGTAATCAATTTTTTTGAACTTTTTCAATGATTTTAAGTCTAATTTGATACTTTCTAATTTTTTTTGTCTTTTTTATATTTTTTTATGTTTCTATGATCCCGGTTTAATCTAAATGATGTATCTTATTATTTTAAAATAATACAAATCATAAAATAATTAGTGAGATGTTGTATGCTACAAGAAACAATATGAAATATCCTCAAATCAATTAGTAAGATAAAAAATATAAAATAATATAATTAATTACATATTTTTAAAGTACAACATATATACCGATATCTAAAATTTTGTCGAGTGGTGATGCCGCTCGTAGATATCCGGATCAATATAGTCAAAAAGCACATCAACCCATCCCTCCAACCAAGCGGCGTTGTAATCTTGTATGCTCATTCTATAAGAAATGCGTTTCGGGTTATAAGCACTTTGGATTTCTCACTGAAGCTTTAGCGCTGAGAGGTATCCTCTGGCTGATAAACTAGTTGATAAAACGACCGTGAAGGGGCCTATTTGAATAAGCCGGCGGCAAAATCTGATATGTAAGATACTTCGGACTGCGTAGGATAGTAGCCACCAAAAGATATCTCAGACGCACCATATCTGTATCCATATTCGTATGGGTTATAGGCTGTCTGCGGTTGGAGTTAATAAGATCCAGTTGCACTTTCAATTGTGCCGACTTGAGAGTATTTGCCTATGATCCCAATTAATGTCATGCTCTAGCTCTTTTTTTTGTCTCCATTCTTGCAGGTTTATCAACTACGTCAATTTATCAATTATTTAAAAAAAATAAAATTTCGTTATGATAAAGATAATTTTTTTTAATGTCGAATAATACATCTGATTATTTTTATATATAATACTAATTTTTATTTTTTATTTTTATATATTTTTAATAATTTTTAAATTAAAAAAAATGTTTAAATATCATAAATTCAGAAAAATATATTTTTTACTTCAAAAATTACTTCTGAATTATGTGATACGCACTACTAATTTTTCATAAATTTTGGTATTATTTATATATTTTCAAATTTTAAAAATAATTTTTAAATATTAATATTTTAAAAAATTAATTTCAGTTTAAATCTATGTAGAATCCAACAATGAATGCTACATATAGTTTTCTAGGTCCGTGGACATGCATTAAAGGCTATATCTTTTTATTTTTTTCAAATTTAGGCCTAGGCTACTGTGTGCATGATCGCATCAAAACTTGAATAAATAAACATTAAATTTTACTGAAGAGTAGCTTGTATGCCCCTAAATATGCTTCTGATTTTACAATTTTTTAAAATTTTTATTTATATATATTATTTTTTAATCTAAAAATATTTTTAAATTTTTAAAAATTATATATAATGCAAAAATTAAAAATATTAATGTCATCATCTAGATCATCCATAGATCTATAACATATAATAAGATTAAGCATAAATCGAAAATTTTGGCATGATCTCTTCGTATCGAGTTCGAATGGAACCGGCTAGTTCTGGTTCGTTCCAGGCCGACACAGGCCGGTTCGGACCTTTTCCGGCCGGTTCAGAGTCCGAGCTGACTCTAATAGCCAAACTGACCCGATTTTCCACCGAGTGGTTTAGTCCGATTCAGCCTTGTCCTTGAGAATGGACATCCAAGATCACCTAAGACAGTGATCGTGAGCTGAAATTTAGGAGTAAAAATCCTCCTTAGTCTAGCATGAAAAATTGATATGTCAATATACAATTAATATATTTATTATATTAATTATATATTATATTGATATTACGTATATTATATGATATATATTATATTTCAATATATTATTAATCATATTATTGCCATATTATTATTCAATTATATTTTAAATTGTAATAGAAATATATTATTCTACATTATATTGATATTATTAAATTAGTTAATATATCACTTCTATTTTTCTTATTTTTCTAATCAAACAAATATTAGTATTAAAATAACAATATATTATAAGTATAAATAACAATATTAATTTTATAATAACAATTAATATATTATTATATGATTAATAAATATACTTTTATGGAATATATTAATAATTAAATATTAATGAATATACTAATAATTTATTATAATATATTGTTATATAATTAAAAATATATATTTTAATGGAATATATCAGGAATAGTTTTGGCATTATATGGATAATAATCTTGGATTCTCATGGAATACTAAATAGGTTACTTGTGGATATCCGAGAATCTTTAATCACTGGAACAAAGCATACCAAAGACGGTGATATTAGATCATCATGGATCAGATTACCCCGCTATAAGGGTCACCAGTGATCTAAGATCACCTTAGTGATCCCATTTGGGTTACCAAACACCACCTTAGAGAAATAGTACTTGACCTTTTATCCTTAAACTATACAAAAGTGCTTAATTTCCTAATTTCTCAATTCCAAAAATAACCCTAATTAGATTTTAAAATATTTTAAGCATACTAGACTTCTAGAGAAGAATGGACTCCAAAAACTACTAAAAAAGATATGTTAATATATATGGACTATAAGAAAAAGAGATACTTTTGAACCCAAATTCTAGGTGAAACAACACATATAGTTAATTATGATTAATTATTTTCAGATATTTAAGAATTTAGGTTTTAGTTAAAATATCTCAAATCCTATGCATTATAACTTGTAATCTGTGAAAATCAAATCCTATGAATGAAATTGGGATATAATGAAATATTTGTCCAAGCTTCAGTAAGGATGTAAATTTGATTTTCTTAAAAAATGTGTAATATTAAATTAGATATAAGAAAAGATTTGTAACCAAGGTAGTGCATAGAAGAGAATGAATTTTAAACTATCAACAAATTTTATGTAAAACTTATAAAGCTTGACAACTCCCAAATAGAATTCTTTAAGATAGAACATTAATTTATCTCTTAGCTGGTCATTATAGTAGATAGATCAAATAAGCACAGCAACATATGTTACCTGCATTCTGCATGTGATATCTGGTAGGGGCAAAATGTCAAGCACCTGGTATGATCATCAATTTGACTTGATGTATTAAACATTAATTCAAATCCATTCTAAAAGATATAGAAGATGGAATTTTTGTTACCTTTTCTACATGGAAACACCATTCTTTGCTTTTACTTCTCTTTTTCTTTTATAGTGGAGAACTGGAGATTCTAGCACCAGCATTCGAACCCTAGACATATACATCAAAGCAGGTCCTTGGGTTGTCCTCAAGCAGCTCCAATTCAACTTGAAATTAAATGAGCTGACTTAAGCTTGAATTGATTATGAAACAAGTGTGCTTGAGATTGGCCTACTTTGCTCAACCTCAACTTATTTACATTCATATTATTAGTTCATGAAGTTTAGTTAGTTATATTGGAAATATTTGAGACCCACCAAGTCATTGGGTGGGTTTCAGTAATAATCCAAACCCAACCAAATGCATTTGGGTCCATGATTGTGTAAAGTCTAGATTGATCCAATGCAAGATTAAAAAAGAAGTAGACTATTCATTCTATTTTGAGAAGTAAAATTAGTAATTGAACAAATAATAAGGAGGGAGAACTAAAAAAAGGGTATTGGCATGGAATGTTACCACAAGTGCTGTCTGCAATTTTATAATTTAAAGTTAATTCAGTTTCCACCTACAAATAAATAGTTTCACTGCCCGACCTACTAACCAGAGACGAGTAATAAAGGAGTTAGTGATTTCAAATTTATTGGATTGTGGAATAAGTTGGATTGAGCATGGCTAAATTGGGCAAAAAGAAATATGACCCAGCCCACTCTAATTTTCCAAAATGATTGTTTTTTTTTTGAGGGAGGAAGCTCCACTCACTCCACCAGAGAATGATGGTAAAACAGAGTATATAAGAGCTCAGCTAAGTAGGCTGAGAAAAGGAGGATTAAATAGGCATAAATATAGGTGTAGAAGAAAGAAGCAGAGATACAAGTTTGGAGTAAGATTGGAGAGCTCTAGGATGGATTATAGGATTCCAAGAAAGGAGTAGAGATAATGCTTCCTTTATCTCGAAGATGCTATCTATTGATACTTTTAGAATAATTTTATTATTTTCTATCCTTTTAGATAGTTCAAGATGTAGTCACTAGCAGGTGCCAAGCGGAAGCAAAGGTTTGATGGAGCAATTGCCAGGTGCCATTACCAAAAAGCTTTGAAAGTGTAAATTCTACCGGTCAGTCTTCCACATGGATCTTGTCAATCTCCAGATAGCATTTGAGAGAAGACATAGGTGATCAATGGAATCTAGAGCCAAAGAGCATAGAGGATAGCAAAAGATAGTGTTGCATTTACACAGATAGGAGAGTCAGATTTGAATGGAGATCCAAGTGTCTTGACTCAGCAAGAAGGAAAAAGGATATACGAGGATATGTAAGATAAATTATAATTTTAACTATTTTTTTCTTTAATCTTCTTTATTTAAATATCAAAAATAAAACATTAGTTGTTAAGGTCTTTTAATATGCATGTTTCTCATATAAACTTCCAAATCAACTAGGAACATAAGAAAAAGGTCTTTTAATATGCATGTTTCTCATTTAAACTTCCCAATCAACTAAGATTGGAAGAAAAATGACATCTTCTAAAGTTATTTCAATATCTATATCCTTGGTCGATCACTAAAATGAGAAAAAAAATACTTGTAACCTTGAAATGGAGGGTCAAACTCATTTTGGAAGGGTTCGACTTTTTTGTAATCTTTAAAAGTGGCAATCACAGAACTTCATAAGTATCTAAGTGTTTGATACGTATTCGACAAATATGTATGTGGCTTAGGTTTTTGGAGCTGGATAAGAGTGTCTAGGTAACATAGGCAGAAGATATGAATCCAACCTTTCATTATGCATTTCCCTTATATTGAGCCTTTTAGGTCTAACCACATAAAAATTTTAGTACTTTCTATGCGGAACCTGTGGAATGAAAATTTCATGTTTGATCCAGCATCTATCAGCTGGCCAGGTTGATTGGGTTGACTTGCCTAACCCACCAGCCTCAGTTGGTCCAGGTGGATACCAGAACTAAAAAAACAAATGTAAAAGTTGTGAATGCCAAGAATCAAACTCATAAAGTCATACCGGTTTAAACAATAACCCATCTCCCACCCATGCAGAAACATTTTCATGGTGTTTTCAAAGGGCCCAAGATTTTCATAGAAGTGGTGTCAGAGGACATATGATGCCTCCCCTATTGAGAAATCTATAGAAGGAATTAACTAAAAAAATTCCACAAGTAGGCCATTTCTAGATCTGTTTGTCAGTCTGCAGATTAGGTCATAGACTCATAGGAGGGACAAAAGGTCTGTGAGGTCTTTGGACTCTTGAATAGCTACTTTGGAGATGATTTTCTTTTTTCTCCAAATGAATTTTATTTTAGATCTAGAATTTGCGAATCTGAAAGATCAAGCTGGACTTAGACCTTATGGGGTTTGGTTATTGGTTAACCTAATCCATTTGTTGTCCTACTCAGCTCTATAAAGCCTGTAGCTTATCATCTCATCAAGCCTGGCCCCTTAACATGGGTATGCTTGCTTGGCCAATAAGTACTTGAGGACCATGCCACCAAATCAACTATGGCTTGTTACAGAACTGATGTGTAGCCTTTTTATTGTTTCTTTTGCCAAGAACCAATACTTCACCCAATCCAGGCTGTCAGCATGATATGCATCAGGATATAGTTACAGCTTGGCTATCTAACTTTTTTCTAGAAATTTCTGTGTTATTGTAGCATCGTTCGTGGTCTGTGCCATATCACCAAAGTCACCTTATTAAGACTGATCCCATGCTAAGTTATCAAGTGCTTACCTGAGATTGAACTTTCAATTCAGGGCACCATATAAAAGATTATGTCCCACCTTCCTCAACACTAGATCATGCCATCCTAGCCAAAGATATCAAGACCCATCTAAGTAACTTGCAAAACTCAATCATTGAAGTTCCTTTATGGATGGATCACTTCTGAGTTGATTATACATTGGTGAAGCAATGCCAGCTCAAAATTGTTCTCTCTTACTATTTAATCCTCTTTCGAAGAATCAAACACAAATTCTTCCTTCCGTTGATCGTGAAACTCCATAGATATTCTTGTGCTCCCAAGAATATCAAACTTTATTTGAGTAATATTTAATATATAGCTAGAGGTAAATATCAAGTCCGCGTTTGAATGCTAGTAGTATCTCTTGAATAAATGGGTATGCTAAAGCTTGCGTGGTCCAAAGATGGAGCAAACGATGAGGTCTCAAGAGGGAAAGATTCCACGAGTCCAAGCCAAACTGTGATCCATCCAAAGACTCCAAATCTAACACCACACCACTTCACATCTATCAAGCTATCATTACTGACCCTAAGTCAGATGGACTTCGTCATCTGGTGTATTATGGCCATATGCTTGTCATAACAATTCACAATCCCGTGACTGACGTACCCCTTTCAGTGTCTCGCAATTAATATGTTGCATGTTATCCTATTAACAACCATTTAGTTTGAGCTTCTCTTTCTTATAAGAAATATCTGATGTATTTTGAGCCATTATAACAGACAAAATGAATGGTAATTGTAATATGACATTGTTATTGATACTTGCCTATGTATGCATACATACACTATAAAAACAAAGGTATAGTTTATTGTCTATAGAAAGGGCGGTCTAGTAGAAAAATGTAAGTCATATGCATGTATATGTGCATTACATTTAAAATAAAATTCTTTATAGTATCATAGTTGATGAATTAGACTAGGCAAATTTCATTCGTTAAATTCTAGTCATAATCAAGAAATAAAATACATATTCTTAAATGATCAGAAATGCCTATATAAAATAAATACGAATAGAGAGATAACCGATAAATCAAATGAAGTATATACAATGCATGATATGTATATATGAAGTATGTATTCCATAAACATTGTTCTTAGGGTTTAATTTCAATGTATTGTAGTAAACCAATTGTGTAAATCTTGTTTTTTAGCCCCTTCTCAGTTTTCTTTTGATAGGGGACTGGGACCATATGGAACAGTTAGGATGGACTAAAATAGTCATTAACAAGAATATAGAAGTAGAGAATAAAAAATGTGTCCTTGTCCATCCCATTTTTGGGAGATAATAGGTGTCCACGCTCATCTTGCATACCATTTTCTTCCTGGAATGATATGGTGCCGTCCAAATATGCTGGTTTCATCGGAACATGTTGGTAGCATCGGAAAGTGCCAATACTGTTGGAACATGCTGGTACAATTGGAACATGTGAATACCATTGGAACGTGCCGATACTGTCCGAACTCCTTGGTCCAAACATAATTTTGAGAAAACTTATCGAAGATATTAGCTTAGGATATGAGGCAACTAGTCTTCTAGAAACACCAAAGGGAAGCTACACAACGGGAAAATGAGTTGGAAAGGTTGAAATCAAGGGAAGAGGCGACTCCTTTCTTGTTCAAACCTGAAATGAAAAGGATTTTTTTTTTTTTTTTTTTTTTGAAGATAGAGGAGGACCCATCAGGCTTCTATTCAAAGTAGTGATGTGGTTGAAATTCAAATATTCACAAAGGCTCATTGGAGTTGTCCTTCTAGGCTCATAAAAAAAGCTGTCCACATTTATTATTGCAATATTTCTTCCCAATCCAAACCAATTTGCATGTGAATTCCCTAAGTGAGAAGGGGCGGGGTGTGAGGGGAAAAGATTGATTTAAGATAAGTTTAAAATTCTGCACACATTATCTGGGAGAATGACTGATTTAGAGAGTATTTTGTTTCTAAATTATGGTGTGCATGCAAATCTAGGATATGTGAGAAATATTTTGGCATTTGTATGGGAACATTTCTTTAAGGGTGAGTATGGTGGGATGTGAAACCAGGAAATTGGGGGAGAAGAATCATGATCTCGATGGTAATTCTTTCCAATACAATCCAATCTGCATGGGGACTCTCAAAGTGAAAGGATGGGACATATAAGGAAGAGATTGGCTTGCAATATGTTTAGGATTCAATACTCATGGGACTTGTATCTAGGATAATGCTTTAAGTCTCCGATACCCAACCCCATACCTGTAACATACTTGTGTGGGTTTAAGTCAATACTCTTGGGATGGGATTTAGAGAATGGGACATGGAATTAATATCTAGATCAGTAGCGTTACTTAGAGATGATTAATATTTAGATCACTTTCAATCACGGTGTGTGTAGATATGGGATTGGAGAGAGATTAAGGTGATACTGATGGTGGTGCATGGAAATTAAAGAAGGACATGCCTCATGATTTTTTTCCTTTATTTTTCAACCCTTCTTATTGTTTTTGGCTCTAGAATGACTCTGAGATATAATTTATAATGACCTGTTAGCTGTTACACTTGGTAGACCCAACTTTATTTAGTTTCTAAGCAGAAACATGTGAAAGGTGTCTTTAGAATATGAGCTTGATGCTGAATAATAATTGCAACGAATAAGGTATTCCCTCCTGCTTCTAAAAACTTCACTAGTTCGTAAAAAACTTTAGGATGCTTTTGTGTTGTCCTAGGGGCAAGTGCTGCAATGGATACTATATCAAATTGAGGCATAATTGATATTCATACATACATACACACACATACATATGCTCATATCTATGTGTATGTGTAAAATGATGTCTAAGGATAAATGAGCCATTGTGAGAGGTCGCAAATACAAAGAAGTGTCAAGGTGATTGATGACAAAAAACAGCTAACATATCATAATTGTGACAAGGTAGGTGTGCAACCTGCTAACTTAGAAGCATCATGTAGGATAATTTCGTAATATTGGAAATTTTATACTATGATGAAGGTGATACTGATGGTGGTGCATGGAAATTAAAGAAGGACATGCCTCATGATTTTTTTCCTTTATTTTTCAATCCTTCTTATTG
The DNA here is from genome assembly GCF_009389715.1 of Phoenix dactylifera. Classification (NCBI taxonomy): domain Eukaryota; kingdom Viridiplantae; phylum Streptophyta; class Magnoliopsida; order Arecales; family Arecaceae; genus Phoenix; species Phoenix dactylifera. Next base: position 134,014 of record NW_024068279.1, read on the forward strand.
TTTTTGGCTCTAGAATGACTCTCAGATATAATTTATAATGACCTGTTAGCTGTTACACTTGGTAGACCCAACTTTATTTAGTTTCTAAGCAGAAACATGTGAAAGGCGTCTTTAGAATACGAGCTTGATGCTGAATAATAATTGCAATGAATAAGGTATTCCCTCCTGCTTCTAAAAACTTCACTAGTTCGTATAAAACTTTAGGATGCTTTTGTGTTGTCCTAGGGGCAAGTGCTGCAATGGATACTATATCAAATTGAGGCATAATTGATATTCATACATACATACACACATACATATGCTCATATCTATGTGTATGTGTAAAATGATGTCTAAGGATAAATGAGCCATTGTGAGAGGTCGCAAATACAAAGAAGTGTCAAGGTGATTGATGACGAAAAACGGCTAACATATCATAATTGTGACAAGGTAGGTGTGCAACCTGCTAATTTAGAAGCATCATGTAGGATAATTTCGTAATATTGGAAATTTTATACTATGATGAAGGTGATACTGATGGTGGTGCATGGAAATTAAAGAAGGACATGCCTCATGATTTTTTTCCTTTATTTTTCAATCCTTCTTATTGTTTTTGGCTCTAGAATGACTCTCAGATATAATTTATAATGACCTGTTAGCTGTTACACTTGGTAGACCCAACTTTATTTAGTTTCTAAGCAGAAACATGTGAAAGGCGCCTTTAGAATACGAGCTTGATGCTGAATAATAATTGCAATGAATAAGGTATTCCCTCCTGCTTCTAAAAACTTCACTAGTTCGTATAAAACTTTAGGATGCTTTTGTGTTGTCCTAGGGGCAAGTGCTGCAATGGATACTATATCAAATTGAGGCATAATTGATATTCATACATACATACACACATACATATGCTCATATCTATGTGTATGTGTAAAATGATGTCTAAGGATAAATGAGCCATTGTGAGAGGTCGCAAATACAAAGAAGTGTCAAGGTGATTGATGACGAAAAACGGCTAACATATCATAATTGTGACAAGGTAGGTGTGCAACCTGCTAATTTAGAAGCATCATGTAGGATAATTTCGTAATATTGGAAATTTTATACTATGATGAAGGTGACCCAGAAATGTTGTTGAATGTGTGCTTCTTCTTTTGAAGAATGCCTCGAGCAAGTTTGCAGTTCATACTAATTCATCAATTTAGATTTGCAAGATGATGAGGTTGGCTGCTAATGTGTTAACCAATTTTATTATTATGAAGTTGACAAATTAACCATGAGCTGGTTGTGATGTAAAGCAATAAGGTGAAGCCACCAGAAATCTGCATGTCGCATGTAGGCCATGCCAGATGCAAGAAAGGTCACTGCTAGAGGCTACTCATGATTAGTGGTAACTGCAGTTATTTTAAAGATCTCACGTTTGTAAAAGTCTAAAGACAATCAATGTGCAAAAGATTAATGCATGTTGTATAGTTCCTGTTAGTGTTGGAGCTATGTAGATATGAAAACAAGGGAATCATATATTGTTTATGCTCAATGTTTCAATGTAACTGGGATGAATGAATGGATAACCATACCCAAACATGATATATCATTGATTGTGAGGGAAGTTGATTGAAGGTCGCCAAGTATGTGGGCTTGGAGAGGATCAGGTGGATCCTTGACGAGAGCGCAGATACTAGAAGTTTCATAAGATGAGATATCCATTCTAAAGAATTTTTTAGACTAATAAAAAATAGACAGAAGTAAAGAAGCCATCTTGCTAGGCAAAATGGAGAGCAAGAAGGGTCAAGGGCACGTCTGAAAAGACAAGTAGGCTCAGTTCACTGCCAGATGGTTAATAATGTAGGACTACCATCAAAGAGGTAAAATAAAGGATTCAGGTAATACTTAACAAAGTCATGCCTTGAAATTTAAATAAGAAATTGACATGAGGACATTTTTCTCTAACATGTCATTCGACACAATATGTTCATGGTCTGGAAGTATCCAAAGGCTCCAAAGTAACTAAAATTTGGTGCAAGTAGGCTTTCAAAAGTTGGAAAAGTAATGAATGGTGTGAATTTCTTGTTTGACTTCCACACTGCATATTTTGCAGTTCGCACCAAGACATCACTAGAGGTTTCTATCATTATAGTGTGGCAAAATATGCCACACTGCATATTTTGCTCCCCCTCCCCCCTCCCCCCCCCAAAAAAAGCATAAAAAATCCCTCTGTTGATAATATCACTATCTGCTTGTTCTTACACTTTTATAATTGGGCTAAATGGTATCGAAATTTCAGAATTGCAGTTAAATTGTTATACATTGCAAATTTGTATCTTAAAAATTTTTGGTCATGCTGTTGGAGAGTGATTGATTGGTTCATGTTATGATGGATATTAATTCAATCTGGTGCAGGTTGCAACAGGGCAAGTTGCAAGCACTGGTATAGTCGCACTGAGCTATGTTCAAAAGGTTTCTGAGAAGGTCATATTTCTGATAGTCAGAGGAAAACCTTATCTCATGCTCGTGTTTTTAGTTTTTTACTATATAAGCTTGTATTTACTGAACCTCTGTCTGGCAGGTTTCCCTTGCATCTGATTTCATGTACAATCATATGACGAGAGATGTAACTTCAAGTTTTGGTTATGATTACATCCTTAGACAGGTAACATCTTGTTTTAAATTTGCACCCTTCTCTTAATCATTCCATACTTTTACTTATCATGTTAGCTGCCTAGACAAATTTGCTTGATATGTGGCTATTATAGTTCAAAAATCATAGAATGAAGTTATTCCTGTACTTTCTGAGTTAGTAGATAATCTATTTTTCATGATTTTGTTTTTACACTTTTCTAGTTTTGGTCCTATTTGAAATCCGCAGTCTCCATATCGGCATAGTTAAATTTCTTCAGCCCTTTGTCATTTTGTTTCCATTGGATATGCATCATTGCATTCCTTATGCTGGTTTTATCCTGATCTTGTCCAGTCTTGGAGATATCCATTGCTGTAATACTCCAACATCTTGACTTGTAGAGAATGTCTCCAGTTCTATCTGAAATATGGGATATTAACATATATCCAAATGATTTATTTAATGGTTCTATTTCTATTTGAAAATGTTTACCTATTAATTATTTGTGTCATTTCTGGTTGAAACCAGCTGCTATTTATCTTTACTCTATATTCTCTAAAAAGTGCGAATTAGCAGATTTTGCCTGTAAAACAATTTTGTTCACTGTAACTTAAAATGCTTTTTCTTCCACGTCTTCTTGAAAGATCTGGATTCAGAGTCGCATGTATGCAGATACTTCAAATGTGCTATTGATTTTCAATATGAATCTGGAAGACATGGTGAATCCTCGACGGACATAAAAGATTCACAAGAATGAACTAAAAGATCCTGATTATTTCTGCCTTCAACTAAGACCTTTTCCCTTATGAGGTTTTTAAGCTATTAACAGCTCCCTGTTTAGCTATTAACAGTCATATCTTTATTGCTACAAGAGGTTACAAATTTGTTCCACCTTTTCTTGTTTTGACTAGGCTTTCTTTCTTGGAGCATTTCTTATAGCCTATACGTTCTAGTGACAATTGATGCCTGAATGTGTATACCTTTAACATGCATCTCTATGTAACAAATATGCCTATTCCTGCTAAAATCGTTCCCCATTGTATTTTAAGCACACTTTTGACAGCAGATGTGTTGTGACAAGAATTGACATTTTTAGACTTTGTTCTTAATGCAACATATTTTTGATAATAAATTTTTTGATCATCACTGCAAGAAGAAAACAACTAGTCAAAATGCTCCAATAAGGTAATATTCTTGCATAGGTCATGAATTGCTTAGGATTTTTCAACAAATTCCTGATTTCATTATTCAATATTTTGTTCCTTGGTTTTTGGCTGGATTTGATAAGAGATATGACTTTTATTTTTTTAATTTGAAATTGCAATTTGTCTGTACTTTATCCTAAGTTTGTTGAGGATTATTCTTCTTTTATAGATGTTGAGAACTGCCTTCCATTTCCATGCTCCTTGTATCCTTTTTATCTAGGGTTGCAAATGGGTCGGGTTGGTCCAGGGCATGCTTCACCTGGACCCAATTCTGTTTCATGTTTGGGTCTTTGATTTTAGAGCTTGATCCAATCCCATTGGTCGATCATGTCGGGTCGGGTTCATGGAAAAGATTTTGACCCAATGAGTCATTCAGGTCCGTTTGGTGTCAAGTATGACCCGACCCAACCAAAAATATTTGGGTTTAGGTCGGGAGTTAGATAAATCGGTCTATAGTTTGAGCAAACATTTGTCTATTATGTACAACTAAAAATCATTGACCTTTTTAAAACAAAACTAAAACACCAAGTTAAACATGAACTTCCTTTCAAAAAACTTTTTTATTTGATCCAAGAAAGTGGCATTCTTATGGTGCAAGTTTACAAACTATATTTTTTTTAAACAAAATAGTGTTAATGTGTTTGAGAGTATTGTAAATAAGAATCCACCAAAACAAATGATAAATGTTTAATTATAATTAAATGAAAGTAGGTGGTAGGAGATAGGGTTGTTTAGATGAACAAAGAACAATAAGGTTCATTTGAAGAACTGAAAAGACATTGCAGGTGAAAAAGGGGATTTCTATAATTCTTGTTTTCGGGGTGGGCTGAATCGGATCCAGATCAGGTGAGTTTTTTTTTTTTTTTGTTGACCCAAATTAGACCAGGATATTATCCGGGTTGGGTTGGTTCTGATCTGGTCATAAAATAGAAAATCCATACCTGATTGATTTACAAACTAAGCCCAAGTTTTGAACCCCGATCCTATCTACAAGTCTCCAAAAATAGATTGATCGAGTGTAATAGGGTCTGGACAGGGTTAGGTCAGTACAACCCATCTGGAGCCTTATTTTTATCTAATGCTCTCTGCTTATTTTTATCACTAGTCCCTGTTTACCCGACCTGTCCTGTTGGGTTTGCCGATTGGGTATGGGTTAGCTAATCCTAACCTGTTTGAGCCAGGGCCGCTGAAACCAGTCAACTCAGTGGGTACGTATTATATTATTTGTTAATATATGCATGCATGCATGCATGCATGTTTATATGTATTTATGTATGTATGTTTGTGTGTATGGATATAATCTTTAAGTGGTGGATTTATGTGGTGAGTGCGAGCTATTGGGTCAATGATCATGCTAGCTTGTTTTAAAACTTGGATTGGAATGCAATATTTGTTTACATATTTGTGATCTATATTGTTATTTCATCGACTCTGTTATGTCCTGATTTAGTCCCAAACTATGAAAACAATACCCTACTTGGACAATATGAAACCCAAAATTAGATGAGCTTGGACTAAGGAGACAGGTCAGCAGGCTGGCTGCAGGTCGTGTTTGGATAGAGAATTCCTGACCCACTAGCAGATCGGGTCAGCTTCGGCTCAGGACCTATGGGCCTTGTAAATGATTTCAACCATACCCGAACCTGATCCGACCAGCAGTTTACCATCCTTATGATTGTTAATTGTATTAATGCATAATTTTGTAATTTTTCAAATCTAAAAATTGAGACAATGCTATCGCTTTCTTGCATATCTTTTTAGTCTCTAGTATGTTTATTCAGTTTTTATTCATCTAATAAGTTTCATACTTCTGGCAATCTTTGGCGTGTTAATTTTGTTGTTCTGCACATACATCCTAGGCCCATGTATTTCATGCTTATTTAATGTGTGGGATTAAAACATATTCCAACTTAGTAAATTGATCTGTCCAACATTTGGTATTCATTCTATATCAAAGAATAAGTGGCATTGTGGGCTCTATCAGACATCTTTGGGTCTTATTTGGCATTACACAGCCTTGTTGCCCTTGTTGAGGCACTTGTGTATATATAGCAAGGGACAAACTAGGCTATAAGAATTTTGATTTCCTAAGGCAAAGAATTGTTGGTTGATTTAAGATTTGTTCATAAAATTTAACAAATCCATGACATTTCCTTTCTACTGAATGACATGTTTGTTTTATTGATCCTTCACCTCAATACACTTAAAACATTAATTTTTCAATTTATGCTTCCTTATCGAAGACCCTCAGACATGCAATAAGGCACATATTACTCCACAGTCATGGTTATTTCAATTTCCAATTTAGACTCCAACATTTCTCTATAGAAAAACATCCCTTTCCTAAGCTCGACTTCAATTATCATATGGAAGATAATTATTTCTTTATCTTGATGGCTAAATTTCATAATAATGGCTCGCTCCATCCAGATGCTGTTACTTCATTGCCCAATCTCTGACTTGGACAATCAAGTATATGGAAATCAATTGCGACCTCCTTCCTTTCTTTTGCATAAGCAACTCTATCTATTGTTAACTGCTGCTAGTATTTTCATCTTGGACTCCCACCAAACATTTATTTTTTGAATAACTATTAGTTTGGTTAAAGGGAAGTTGGGAGGGGAAGATTACAGGATACGTCCTCTTTTAACAGATATATTTTTTTCTTTTAAATGTCCAATGCTTGCCAAGGGAGTTGGTTGCTGGACTGAACGATGACCATCACTTTTACAAATTCGTCTCAAGTCACAAATTCAGATTATTTTTATGGAAAAGGATTTGAGGCCATGATAAGTGACTTGGTGAAATGCCTTACCTTGGCATTAGTTGCTTTTATTTGCAGGTCATATTCACTGGGACTTCGTTTAAAATGTACGTAAAACTTCCAAATTTATGCTAGAACTTAGTGCAAATAAGACATGCAAAATACATGTCTCTTATTAGTACTTTGTCACCTAACTACTCGTGCTCTGGCTACTTGTAGCAAACATATTAAAGATACTTGCAACATGCGAGTCATGCCCATTTTTGCTACTGCATCAAGATGACATGATTTAGATATATAGCAACTTCAAATTTTTGATATCTCGTCAGTAAATTCGGGGGTAAATGGCAAAATGGCTAAAATTATTGAACTCATAAATGTTAATTTAATATTTTTTTTTCCATTTATCTGCATGGAATTTTGTTACAGTGTCGTTTAAGGGGGAAAATTGATTCCACTGGTTGTGTGGCTGCTTATCTTGAGGAGCGACTTAATATGGGCGTCAATTTTATTCTTTCTGCAGAGGTGAGCATGGCATAGTTACTCGATGCCTTCCTACAACTTCAGTTTTATTATCTCCATTGTACTTGTCCAGTTTAATATATATATTTTTTAATTTCTTCACACTGTCAAGTGAAAAAGGTGAACTAAGTATATATCTTTTTGTTCACCTTGAAATACTTATAAACAAATTTTGGCATCGATCCCAATCTTGGTAATATTAAATCCTCTGGCATTTGTTTGCTCTTAATCTCTTATCCATGATGGGCATGTTGCAGATTGATCATCGGAAGAAAGACTACAAATTTGGGTTTGGTATGACTGTAGGAGAGTAAAGCTTCTTGTAACATCTCTTCACAAGAATTAATGATTTTCTGGTCACTGGTTTTGTTGGCTGGGCCTTGTTTTCATGGCCTGCCGGGGCCGCCAAGTCTGAACGGTTCTTCAAGTTCTTCCTGGCAAGTTTATTATGTTGAAGGTTTTATGGAAAGAAAGAAACCATCATTTTTGCAATTTTATCAGTTGATTTCAAACATTTGGATCCAGCATTTGGTGGCCATTTGACATTCATGGCATTCTCAGGCCATGATTCCATGTTCATCGCTGATGGAACAAGCTCTATAACAGGGTTGATCAATGATTAGTTATTCTGGTCTTTCATTTAGATAATTCTAATTTTGCAGAAGTTTTGTCTGTCAATCAGAAAGCTCTTTCTGGCACGGGCTTCTGTAGATTATTCACTTATTAGCAGTTGTGTAGCTATCTCTCTTATTGATTGAATACAGATGGTGTTTCTCAATGCAGATATAAAATAATTCTTACCACTGATATGGCTCTGTCATGACCAATTCACATGTAATTTAAATCCATAATTGAATTTTTAAGATGGAATCTGGATAATTTGACGATATCGTCATGGTGCAGATATTGCTGTCCTGGATTGTCTAAAATATCAATGGCTGACAGGTATCGTGGTCATGATCTAAAATTCTAATGACATATTCTAGATCAAGTCAATTGTGCCAATCTCTAACTATAAAAATTTTATTTTTTCTTGATCACCAACTTGAGATTAAAGCAATCAAACTTGCATTGCTTAGAACTGTAATCAAGTTCTTTTCAAATATGTGTCACCAGGAGGAAGTTGATAAATTCTATCAAGAACAGGTGAAGACCTACATTTTTAAAAGAAGTCTGTCTGTCAGCAGATTAAAAAATTCTATTTTTGAGCAGACATTTTGATAAAGAATTCACTCCCTAGGGGCTCGTTTGGTTCGCGGGAAGCATTTTCCTTCCCAGGAATATGATTCCTGGAAAACAAATTCCTAGAAAGAGGATGCCTAGGAAAGTACTTTTGGCATGTTTGGTTGACCATGGGAAACTGACAAATTTCCAAGGTGCTTATGTTTGGTTGGCCATCCACTTTCCTAGGAAAGTTATATATAATTCCTGTTATGCCCTTAATAAAAATTAGTTTTTTAATACCTCTTTAATGCTTCTTTAATGCTGAAGGGACTTTTTGGAAAAAAGTAAAAATGGAGTGATTCCCACCTTATAGGAAAGTAACTTTCTCATGTTTCTCATGGGAAAGACTTTCCCATGAAATGTGGGAATCACATTCCCATGGGAATACAACTTTCCCTTCTCTCTCCTTTGAAAACTCCAACCAAACAAGAGGCATCTCATTACTTTCCCGTTGACCACACTTTTCCCCCTTCTTTTCCCGCGAACCAAACGAGCCCTAGTTGTCTCAGTGTGTTCCTTGTCTACTCCAGTTGATCTGAAGACAAAAAATAAAAAAGCTTCACCCTTATCACAAATAAAATAAAATAAGAGGCAACCCTCTCCTGTCTGCATCTTAGTGCCAAGAACACCGGACTCATGTTTTGTTTTAAATATGGTACAGAAGTACAAAGTAACAAGTGTTGAATTGGTTCTTATTGAAACAATTTAGGCTTCGTTTGGGAAGCTTTTGGAGGGCCAAAAAGTACTTTCTGGCTCTCTAAAAATACTTTTCGAAAAACTGTTTTAGCTTTCCAAAAAATCTAAAAACAACTTTTTGGGAGAAACTTTATTTTAGATCTTTTCGAAAAATCTTTTTTGAGCTTTGTCGGAAATTTTTTTTTAGCCAAAATATCTATAATAAAATATAACAATTACATACTTTGTCCTTTTATAAACCTAAAAATTTGGTGGAGCCCTAATAAAGAACACTAGCTGTGGATCAAATTTTCTTCCGTGCAAGAAAAGATATTTTTGTTTCCAATTATTATTTTATACTTTTATTATTGTATTATACTATAAATATAATATAATATTATATTATATCATAATGCATTAATATGTCGTATTAAATAATTTAATATTATGTTATATTATGAAAAATTAATTTACACTAATAATTATAATATTTTATACCTTTATTATTATATTATACTATAAATATAATATTATATTACAAGGTTTTTTATGACTCATCTTATTTCGTATTCTTTCGAAAACAGAGGGGGAGGCGAATGTAGAGAAGAACCAAAACAGAATGGTTCTGCCTACTCAAAACTCAGAGGGGGTGCCACAAAGTTTGCAAACTTCATTACGACTGAGAGGTGCAGGTTATCGCCGTTATTGTGACAATGCGCTCCAACTTCATAATAGGCTTTGACGGACTCTCACGAGGAGTACCCGCACATTTCCTTCAAAAATTAGAAATTCTTTTGGGCCCCTAAGAGGCGCTTCCCTGTAGTTGTCAGCTCGTTCTTGACAAATCCGATTGGGTGTTCATAATCTGAAGTAAAAGGATTCAAAAATGATCTTCGAATACGTACCACCTAATATGGAAGCTATCTTGAGAATCCTAATACCATTATCTACGGCAATGTTGGATTAGAATTTTATCGTATTTAATCTAAGATTCAAGGGTGGAAATCAATCAAAGCCTGCAAAATGCACCTTCGCCACTGGAGCTATTCTAAAAAGGGAGAAATTAATACTACTTGGTGAAATAGGTTCTTTTAAAATCAATTTCAAACCATCTGCTAGAGGTTGTAACAATCCGAACGATCCCACTACATCAGGACCCTTTCGACGTTGCACAAAAGCCAAAATATCATAATACATTAATATATTATGTTAAATAATTTAATATTATGTTATATTATGAAAAATTAATGTACGCTAATAATTATAATATTTTATACCTTTATTATTATATTATACTATAAATAAAATATTATGTTACTTTATATCATAATACATTGATATGTTATATTAAATAATTTAATATTATATTAAATTATTATGCTATAGTATACGATGATATATTACTATATTATAATAATATTTTATTACATTACTGTAATATTATACTATATCATATATTTATATATTAATATATATCATATTTTATTATGCTTTATTGTATAATGCTATACAATGTCCTTTATGATAATTTTGCCATACATAAGTACTTTCTCAGTTTGTTTACCAAACAGCAAACAACTTTTTATAAAAGTTTTACTTCAGAAAGTTCTACTTCTAACAACTCTACTTTCAAAAGCTTTACTGCCAATAGCTCTCCCAAATAGGACCTTAATGTCTATAATCAACAATCTATTATTGCCCTTTCCAAGGTTCACCTTTCAAAATGCAATTTAACTATAATCAACATTCCCTGTTTATGTAATGGAGCCTAGGTATGCATCAACCCCACAAGCCACTTGGTTGCAAAGCTGAGATAGTGTTAAGGGTTTGTTTGGTTGGGATATATCATGTTATGGGGTAATTTGATGATTTTTAAAAATTATTTATATGAAAAAATGATTGTGGAGGAAAACAAATTTTACCATGTTTGGTTGGTAAAAAAATTACTTTGAAAAATATTATTAGAAAAAGATTACTATATTTGGTTGGAGGTAATATTATACGATAATATTGCCAAATTTCCAACAATGCTTTTGAACGAACGATTTAGATAATAACATTCTTTTCTCAATCTATTTGTTGGCTATTTATGGTCCATGTACATAAACATTAAACACTATTAATATTAGCTATTTTGAATATTGAAATATATTTACATAAGTTAATAAATATTTTTAAATTAATTATACATATATTAGAAAATATTTTTATTATTATAAATAAATTTTAGTATGTTTTGGTTTATAAATAAATATAGTAATTATTAATTAATCCTATATTATATTTATTGATAATTAATACATTTTTCTTAATTGTTTATTAATAATTAATATTTATTAATAAATATATAGATGTATTAAATATATTATTATTTATAAATATTATCAATCAATATATTAGTATATTAATATTAATTATATAATATAGTTGATATAATATTAATATAATATAAGTGAACTATTTTCGTCAAAAAATGATATTTTCAAATTACCTCACTTAATAATCCAGCGTAGAAAATAAATACCATCCCTTTGATGGTACTCGTTTTATCTTCTCTTAGAAATATAGAGGTAGGATCTACTATTTATTTTACCATTTCTTTCATCCACTTTTCTTACGAAATATGATAATCTAATATGAGGTTTTATTTTTTCATACTAAATTACTTCCAATCAAATGGGCTCTAAGCTGCAATGTTTTAACCCACCATAGCTCTTTGCTCAATAATTCAGCTTCCATACAAAAGCGCAAATCTGTGATCCTACATGAAGAGCAGATTATATATTAAGACTAGGCTACAAAGTATGCAACATAGACACAATGTTCTGCAAGAAAAAAAAATCATGAATTATTGCTGAAACAAGGCTCAGATGAATAATTTCATTAGGTATATTATCTGTTGAGTTTTTTTTTTAACAAAAAGAGAATTATGTGGCACGAATCGTGAACACTGCACGACACAAGGGGCACCTTTACCAAAGATATGCTCAGGACATTTGAAAGGAATTAACTACTAGATTCTGCTGAAGTTATATGGATCTTGAGAAATATCAGTACATGAGTTTAGTTCAAACTCTTTATTTCAATCTTCCTCAGTCTGTCATCTCTTCTGCTGGATCCCTCCCATACAATCAATTTCTCCCAAACAACACATGAAACTCCTCAAACTCTAGCTCAAGCACCATTTCATAACCCCATAAGCCTGTTCAATACTCTGCCATGGTGGTCTGATCAAAATAGCATCCTGAAGGGCCACCATTGGGCAACAAAGCAAGCATAACCGGACCTTTAGCCCCTTCTTCAGTAGCGAGGACCCCAGTATTCCAATTGATGTCAGTCTTGACATAGCCCGGGTGCACACAGTTGATGCACATATCTGGATACCTCTTTGCAAGAACCCTTGTGTAGGCATTGAGCACAGTTTTTGATACACTATATGAAGGTAACATCATTGGCCATCCACCAGCTTCAAGCGTTCCATTCTTGAGGTCCTCCAGGAATCCATCCAGCAACTTCTCAATCTTCTCTTCATTCAAGTTATCGATGTCATTCAGCTGGTTTCTGATACTTTCATTGGGCATCCTCTGATGGCAACCCAAACAACAAAACCGAACTTACATGTTAATAAGCTGCTTGTGTTACTTTTAAATCTTAAGGTATAGAACTTTTACCTTGAGTTCTGATCTCAGAGAGGAAACGTTGACAATCCTTGCACCTGAGGTCGAGCGCATCAGGACAGGCAGTAGTGCTTCTGTCACTCTTTTGACGCCATAGTAATTGGTGTCTAGGCATGTTACGGCGTCTTCATTGTCCTGACGGATCACAGCTTGAACTATGTTGGTAGCCTTGCCAGAAAGCTGCATTGCTAGGAAGACTGTGTTATTGGTCTTATCAAATCAATTTTAATACTCACTCAGTAATTTTTTGTTTATTTTTATCTTGTTATGATGTCTATCGAAAGGCTCTTTATTTAGATGCAAGAGAGCATTGACTTGTTTAAGTCATTGGATTGACCATATAATTGAGTGAACAAATATCTGGAACTCTGATGATTATATAAATCAAGATCCACTGAACCGGTACCGGGACCTATACCAGTCGGCGGCTGGTTCCGAATGGTACCGTACCAACACACGCCATGTAGAGGCATGCCGGTTCCGAACCGGTATGCCATTTTTTTTAATGCTTTTTAGTTTGATTTATTGATAATCAATTTTGTTCAACTTTTTCAATAATTTTAAGTATTATTTGATGTATCCATGATCCGGATACAATCTAAATGATGCATTTTGATATTTTAGAGTGATGCAAAACATAAAATGATTAGTGAGAGGTTGCATGCTACAAGAAGCAATATATAATATCCTAACATCAATTAGTGAATTATAAAATATAAAATGATACAATCAATTACATATATTTAAAGTACAATATGCATATGGATATCTAAAATTTTGTCGAGTAGCGGTGCTTCTCGTAGATATCCGGATCATTAGTATAATCAGGAGGCACATCAGCCCGCCCCTTTAACCAAGCGGCGTTGTAATCCTGTACGCTCATCCCATAAGAAATACACTCTGAGGAATAACCACTCTTAAATCTCTCACTAAAGCTCTGGCTCTAAAAGGTATCCTCTGACTAATAGTATGGCTATGGAGGGGCCTCTTCGACTATGACGGCAGCAAAATCCGACCTATAAGATACTCCGCGCTGTATAGGATAGTAGCCACCAGAAGACGATGCCTCAAACACACCATAACCATTTCGTATCTGTATGAGTTATAGGCTGCCTATGGCTGCGAGTAATAGAATTCAGCATACAACTCGAAACATAATACATTTATGGATCCTACTCTATATGCGAAGTTATATGCAGCTGCATCATGTTCTCCTGAATAATCTCGAAGAACCCGTCTAGTATATGTATTCGTATCCTTGCAAGCTCTACTAGATCGTGCACCATGGTCCCTATCTTATGTAGCATATGTAAACTAGAACTCACTGGTGAATCGAAGACCACCCTGTGGCTATCTCATAAATGGTGGTCTCATGTCCTCCACTCCCTAGGACCACTGGAATTGTCCTCGTTGCTCTTTCTAGTCTCTAAATTTGAGTGAACTAATTGCACACTCTTCATCAGGGCTGCAACTATGTTTTCTTTTTTTTTTACTGCACTGAGCAGCTACCTACTTATCCTTCATGCCCCTCTTTGCCTGGCTATCCTGGAAGAATCGATGTCGCCCTCCTAATTAAGCCGACCGGATAGCGTAGTAGCCTCATCTAAGCAACTTTCGATCATATTTCTAGAAGGATGTCTCGGACAAGAAGTCATGTGATCACCGGCTTCCTAGTGACCCCTGTGGTTGTGGCTGATCAGCTACAAGGATGCGTGAAATATTACAATATGCCCATTGCCCTGAATCTACTCTAACCTTGCTGGCTACAAAACTACCTGGTCGTAGAGGCGATCCTGGCTAATCAAGCTCTGGCTTCTGCTGCTGGTCCACAAGCCATCCAATTATAAGATCATCCTTATCGTCAACGAATGCGTTGTGGATCGAATTTGTGTACTTCAGCTTCACTTCTGAATGTACTTCAGCCTCAATCTCAAATTATAATGAATTTATTTAAGTCATTGAGATGCTTTTATATCAGACGGTTCCTCTGCTTGCTATGGATGAGGATGAAGGTGGATAAGTTGCACTCTTAACCACTCGAGAAGATCGTCTGGGAGAGGATCTGGATAGCTAGCTACCTAAAATTTCTTGCGAATGAACCAAATGGATCCACCATTCAGCAGCAAAAAATATTGAAGAAAATTACATTTAAGTAACCATCTAATGTTAGATAATAGTTATTGTTGATATGTAATATATCTAAATTCATACTTTTTTTTTACTTACGATAGATGCCGAGATTCCAAAGCTATCATTTTCCTCACTCAATATTTTAGGCTTGTGAAAAAGAACCGTACTGTAATATGTCAATCATTGAAGATACGAGTTAACTTATACATGTCACTTGAGTTAACTTATGCATGTCACTTAAGTTAACTTACTTCTTTTAAACATAAAGTCACGACTTTTGGATCAGGATCTATTTTGTAAATCACATTACGCAAAGCGGCTAGAAGTTTGTCGTCTATATCGATTTCAGGTACGATATACTAAAATCTTGGATTCAGGTAGTAAACTGCAGATAGAGTTCATAATTATTTTAGTAAAATTGTTTAAATACAGAAGCAAGCTAATTTTCAATGTTCTTGCTTACTTGCTAGATGCAAGTCTCTACCCATTTAGTAATCCCATCGCCGCTCAATGATGTACTCCTAGCATGCATTGAATTTGCCTCTAATTTGATTCTTTGCCCTCTTCATCATATAATACAAGAAGCCCATCTAGGGGTATCTCTTGTTGTCCACGACTTGAAGCACTTCGTACAATGGCTTGATAGATTTTACTATTTTCTCAGCCCGCTGCCAGAATATCTGTCTCGTCACTAAGTCCTCAACAATGCTCCCCTCAGTGTCGGCCCTCCATAAATCTTCTTTTTTTCCACTGGGCACTGACAAACATTTGACGTAGGGCAGCTTCCTCCTCAAAGAGGCTATCAAATGTAACATAGTAGCAAAATGTGCCACAACTAGTCTCAAGATCTCTTTCCCTATCTCCTCATCAGTGATAGGACCCATGCATCGTTATAAATATATTTGGAAATGGTTTGGGCTGTCTCCACTATCTGTTGCATCATACGAATTTTTGCAATATCCATCAACATAAGGTCGATACAATATATGCACATGGGGTCCAGAAAATGTAGCTGCCGCTCCATCAAGATCTCCCTGGCGGCCTTATATTGTGGCTCATTATTAGGGATGATCTACAGGATATTTTTTTTCCAATCTGATCAACCACCTCCTCTATCAATCTGAGGATGTACATGACATCGTGTATCTGATTGAAAGCATCAACCAATTTTTGAAAGAAAATCTTTGTATCATAGTATGTTAAGAAGATGATGCTTTACTTGGTAGGACTGGTCCAACTATCACACAACACCATCAGTCCATATGTGGGCCACTTGCTCTTGTATGGGGCAATCCACTTCTCTAGCTCTTTATTATTGTCAAAAAGCTCACCATAGATGTCTTTCAATCCTGGAGGATCTACACCATAACCAGTAGCCTATATGGAGAAAATGATAGATGTATAGTACGTGTTATCTGCCACATTCGCTGGGATATGGCTGAAGAGAAATCAAGATCCAATAGCTCGCCACATTCTTTTTTTATCCTTCTTTAGCATGGTGTCAACTTTTTGCTGCTTCGAATCCTTGCTAGAAAAGGCATGTTGATCTAATTCATAGATGATGGCTCTTGATGGAATCTTTCTAGAGGACTTCTTTCTACTATCAAAAGCTTCCAGCATGAATTCAATATGGCCATCGCCTCCATTGATAGCCTCTCTAACTGAGAAAGTCCTCATGAACTCTAGATCTGCCCTACTGGTCATAGAACCGAAAACCGACTCGTAGTGTGAGGGTCTAAATCGAGCTCTATGCCTAGCTACCTCATTCTGCTGCCACTAATCATTTAGGCTTGTCCAAATGCAACTTGAATTTGTACCTCCTCATCATCTGAAGCAGACGCTTTTGACTTCCTAAAGTGATAGAAAGGTGATTCTACCGCGTGGCGGTCCACATCCGCATTCTTCTTGGAAACCCTCTTCTTCACTGCTTTGAAATCAGCAAAGTGATTCTTCATCACCTGTCGGACCTTCTTGTAGACATTTCTGACATATAGATACATCGAGATAACCACCAGCTATGTGTTGTTTCAACCTGGTTACTCCTCTCTATAATTCTATGTCGCACTGCTTGCACCTCCAATTGTGCCGACCCGAGATCCATGATCCCAACCAATATCATGCTATGAATTCTTTTTCCTCAATGGTTCTATTCCTACAGATTTATCAAACATGTCAGTTTATTAATTATTTAAAAATAGTAAAATCTTATTACAATGAAAAAAATATTTTTCTATTTTAAAAAATACATCTGATTTATCTTATACATAGTACTAATTTTTCATATTTTTAAATTTATTTCTATAATTTCAATAATTTAAAATTTTAAAATATATTTAAATATCATAAATTCAAAAAAATATATTTTCTATTTCAGAAAATGCTTCTGAATATGTATTACGTAGTAGTAATTTTTCATAATTTTTATATTAATTATATATTTTTAATCATTTTTAAAAATAAAAAATAATTTTTAAATACAAATATTTTAGAAAATTAATTTGAGCTTAGATTCATGTAGAATCCTACCATGTATGATACCTATATTTTTCTAAGCCCGTGGGCATGCATCAAAGGCTAATATTTCTCAATTTTTTAAAAAATTTAGGCCTAAGCCACTATGCTCATAATTGCGTAAAAACTTGAATAAATGGATACCAAATTTAGTTGGAGAATAGCTTCATGCCCCTAAATAAGGTTCAGATTTTACAGTCTTTTTAAGTTTTATTTTATTATTTTTTATTTTTTAATCTAAAAATATATTTTTTAATTTAAAAAATTATATATAATCCGAAAATAAAAAATTTTAGTGGATTGTGTGGATCATCCATAGATCTCCAACATATCATGAAGTCATGCCAAAATCAAAAATTTTGGCATAATCTCTCTTTATTTTGGAAATTTCAAGGTATTTTTTAGTGTTGAAAAAAAAAGAAAATAAGGTAAAGAGAAGAATACCTTATTTTGGGATGGATCCTCCTTGAATTATCATGAATCGTCACATTTTTTGGCCGGGGAGGGTTTGAAGAAAACTTAAACGAATGCTTGAGAAGGCTTGAGAGCCTTATGAGGCCTTCCAACGCTTAAAAAGAGAGGAAAGGAGGGAGGACCGGTTTGGACCGGTTCAGGATTGCCTCGAATCCGACTGGTTCGGGGTCGGTTCCGATCCGACCGGTTCGGAGTCGGTTCCGACTCCCACAGCCAGACCAACCCAGTCTCGCGCTGGGTCAGCTCGGTACGGCCCGAACCGATGGTTCGGCTTCGGTCCGACAGACCATAATATGAACTAAATTTATGCAAGTTGCTAGCCATTTGCATTCTGGAGATTTTTCAAAGTATTCTACTTTTCAGAGTCTAGAGGGTACTTGGAGCTTTGATATTCCCAACATCATTTTTCTAACAGATACTTTATTAACTTCTAAATGTTAGTTATTCAATAAATATGTTTGTTATTGTATCACAGCTGATCTTAACATGATAATAACAAATGGCTTGATGCCAAAGGAGTTACCCAAGATTCAGGATCAATATTAAGAGCTTTCAGGCCTTCAACATCTACTACAACTCCTGAGGCTCCTGCGTTATTTACCTGTATCCACAGTATGACTCTAATGAGTGATGAAGAGAAAATAAGATAGCAGAAGTGTTTTAAGTCTTCAGGTTTTTTTTTTTTTTACCAAGATTTCGAGCTTTCCAAATTGATTTTGGATGAAATGGGCTAAGGATGCAACACTAGCAGGATTTCGAACATCAAGTTGATGGAAGACCACATTGGAGAAGCCGAATTGGTGGAGGGATTCAACAGCATCTGTCCCCCTCTTCTCATCTCTTGCAGTTAGGATGACAGTTACGCCATGGCTTGCAAGCTGCCGAGCAGTCTCAAGGCCAATCCCTTTGTTGGCTCCAGTAACCACTGCAAGCCTGTGCAAAGACATAAAGCAAGTAAATATTTTGGTGCAGATGAGAATAAAAATTTGCCAATAAAGGACCACATACCGGTCTGGATTTGGCCGCTCGTTGCTTCCCATTGCCTGCTGTCTAGCCAAAGAAGAGCAGGCTTCAGTTATCTATCAGCATATGAAACCTGGCCACTCATCAATATTTAGATGCATGGGAATCTTGTATTGATTTTATTTTCTGTATTCTTTTGGTACGAAGTCATTGTCCCCATTATTGTCACTCTCATCAATTAATATTGTTGCTGTTGTTGTTGTTACTACTACTAGCCTTTTCTTTCTTAAAACAAAGCAATACAAGGGTAATGCAGAAATTTCACTCAAAAAAAGTTAAAAAAGGATGATGTACATTGCTTTATGTTAGTCATGTAGAGGATGCATAATTATGGAGCAACAGAAAAGTGCTACAATATCTATGGAACTTTTTCCTATCAATGATCTGTATCATTCAACATCTACTATAATAATAGTTTTTATATGAAATTCATGTCTATGCTCCCTATAAGCTAAAAAAAGGACAATTTATTATCTACCAAAATTTATTTTTAAGTTCCAAGACTAGGTGCATAGGCAATTTTTGGACCCATGAAGGTCTGCAGAAACTTGAAACCCATTAAATAAGCTAATAGGCTTCGTTGTACTAGGATTTTAGTCAAAAATGAACAATGATTTTTAAGGGGAAAGGCTTGAAAAATCTATTAAATAAGCAAATAGGCTTCTTGTTGTACTAGGATTTAGTCTAAAATGGACGATGATTTTGAAGGGGGAAGGCTTGACAAATAGAATAAACCTGGGATCAAATTATTAAAAGAGGAACAGAGGAGTTTTGCATAGGAATATCCTTCTCTAGCATAATAGTGAGGTTACTGCCTGGTCCAAATAGACGTTAAGACATGGTGACACAAGCAAGAGGACCTCCAGGAATATATCTTTGGCTTATTCCTTTGATACTTTTACACTTGTGACTTGCAAACCAATGGTCGCTACTTGCTGTCAAGCAGGTTAGCTAGTAAAAAATTGGCATAAAAAACTCAGGGATCTGAAACCTTCCCAATTTGATTTCTCTTTCACACAGTCTAAAACCCAGTGGTCAACTCAAGGAGGGCACACCCATCTAACTAGGCCATCACCAGCAATCTTCATTTTGCTTGTTGATAATTATGAGCTTATGAGAGAGTAGCATTATGAGAAGAAAAAAAAAAACAGTTGAATCAATTTTATGTAACTGCAAAAGGTCCCAAGTTTTTGTTCATTTAAAATGAAGGGCTAAATGTCAGACTTGTCGCTCAGAAAGAGTGGCAACAATAGTTTTCCAAAATTTATCATTGTCATAAGTCTTCTTTTTAAGACAACAAGCAAAATAGATCTATCTACTCAAGATGCCAGCTAGAAACCTAGACAGAGGGAGAGCAGCGAATGAATGTCCATGCTAATCTTGATATGGTAATTCAATTTGTTGAATATCTTATATATAATATATATTATATATATATATATATATATATATATAAATATATAAACAAAGAAGCAAAATTCATGAATGATATGAATGTATATACTAAATTAACGTTTCACTCACATCAATACACACCCTTTTGGAAGGCGTATAATGAAGACTAAGAAAAGGCATATCTGTCAAAAATATTTTTACAAAATGTGTAGACACTGCTTAGTAATGCCACAAGAAGAAGATTATCTCTCAATAGGGTACTTCTGGTCTTTACCAACTATATATCAAAATAAGAATTTTCAGGATTTGTAACCTGAACAAAAAAGAAAAGAAAAGAAACCATTGTAAACTTCCAGGATTTTGCTGTCAAATACTTTGGACCATTCATCTAACAGGAGTAATGATCTCCTGTAAGATCAATGTCAATGACATATAAAAATAACAAGGATTCCTTTTTGGACAAACTTGGCAGACAGGGATTGGTCTTTGTATGTTAGGAAACAAGAAATCTTTCATTAGGTAGCTAAGTCTTGTAGAATATGCTCATGCAGTTGTTCCAATCCATAAATGTACTTTTCATATTTACTGACAAGTCCTTCTTCCCCTCTTCAGTTGAGGGGAAGAAGTCTTTCATTAGGTAGCTAAGTCTTGTAGAATATGAGTCCCAAAGAACCACTGATCATGTACCCCTACTGCCATGAGGCATCACTGATATATTCAGTTGAAAGAATCGAGATAAGCTAACTCTGAAAGCTTAGCGAAACTGGAAGATTTGAGTTTCAACTTGTAAACCCTCTTCCTCATAAACCCTCTTCCTCACAGAGGGAGGGAGGGAGAGCTTGTAAACCCTCTAACAATTAATAAAATTTGAGAAGTGATAAACCTACACTTTAAGATTTATATTATTTAACTGTGCTTTGAACCACCATGCTGTGATTGACTGGTCTGAAGCTG
This sequence comes from Phoenix dactylifera, assembly GCF_009389715.1. NCBI lineage: Eukaryota > Viridiplantae > Streptophyta > Magnoliopsida > Arecales > Arecaceae > Phoenix > Phoenix dactylifera. Next base: position 155,164 of record NW_024068279.1, read on the forward strand.
ATCTTTTAGATTCCTGGTCAGGTTGTTAACTCTCATTTTAGCAATCTAACTCAAGCTAAGTAATGAAAAACAAAAGTTCCAAAGTGTTTAGGAGGATTGGTAATTCAAGTCGATCGAGTTTTGAATACCACAGAAATATTTTCCACATTCATATCATAAGTATTTACTTCATATAATTGTAATTTTATATGTAATTTTTCTTTTTCTTTTTTTGTTAAGCTTTGCGATGTTTCTAATTTTGTCCCTTCATTCTTCACATCACATTAATTAAATTGATCAAGTTACCAACTTGGCAACTAGTAGCTTGGATAACTCTACCTTGGTTTCAGGACATGAAAATAGATCTCAAGAAACAAAGAAACCAGATTTATCTATTCAACGCGTAACTGAAAATAAACCGATTTAAAGGACAAAGAACGACTTAAACCTGGAAGATGATGTGATTCCAAGAAAGGTGGCACCAGGGATCTTCTCAGACCTTAATCCCCTGTTCCCCTTCCGAACACCAAAGAAGGCGCCTGTCAGCGGATGGCTCGAAGAAATGGCGCTGTGACGTAGAATAGTGGCAGCGGATGGCTGGAAGAAGGCAAGGGCAGATCGGATCTCAGAGCCTAATAAATTTCTTTCGGAATAGTTCATAGAATTGGGGTAGGTGGTCAAGGAGGAGGAGGAAGAGACGAAATAAGGGGAATGGCGGCGAAGATGGAAATCTCGGGATAGCTCAGTGTCAAGGTTTATAATATTTTACGGCAAGAATTGCGCACTAGCCTAGTTTTTTTATGCAAGAAAATGATACGTATTCTACGGACCCAACCATGGCACCAAAACAAAGCTTCATGCAACATGGCGTAAATGTATTGGTGCAATTTGAAAGATTGGATGCCATGCACAACAATTTGTGGTGTGAAAAACAAATTCCTATATGATACCTGACAATGATCTTTTTTTTGTTTTTTTTTAAATTTATTTGGATGCCAAGGTTGGATCTTTATTTTTTTTTAATTTAAAAAAATAATATTTATGCTGAGTTTCCATGGAAGCTCCATGAAAAGTTCTCGGAATTAAAATTATATAAAATATCTACTAAATTGTATGTATTAAGCAAGGAAAATTGTTAAATTTGTGATATATTTTGTACAAATATTGTACCCATAATTTCATGATAACACGTATTATAGTAATATGTTTACAAAGAACATCTTTAACAATTATTGGGTTTTACTTTTTCCTTAAACAAGTCATATATTCATAGATTCTTAAGAGAGTTTTTGTTGCTATAATCATGAGCTCGGTTTAAGTCCTAGTTTCATAGATCTTTTCTTAACAAAGCCATAGACTGATAAAACTTTAAGCACCTTCATTGCTTGAGATAACTAAAATTATGTGGTCTTAAAATCCCTAGTAGGATCCAGTCCATCAACACCAGCAGTTGTCCTATGAAACAACAATAGCAACAGGTCAATTTTGAGAGCCACTGGCTCAGTATTGCTTTCAGCTCTCCGCTGCACTGCTATGGCCATCACAACCTTCTAAGTTGCCACTGGTTGATCAGAGAACATTACCTGCTTCCTATAGAAAGCTATACAGAAACTTTCATTACTTTCATACATCTTGTTGTGATTTCTTAGCACATTATTTGCAGTTGATCAAAATGAACAATTCTTTGGTGTATCTTTTTTAAGGAATCCCTTGGTGTATTTGATATGATCATTAAACTTTTATTTATTAAGGAACTTAGGTTGACATGCTGTCTTCCATTGGTTTTTGGTGATGATAACATTTGATCTGCAATTCTGGTGCTACATTATGGGGCTCACTAGTCATATATGACCTACCTTAGGCCATTCAATTCTTTTACCGCCTTTTTTTTCTTTTTTTTTTTTTTTTTTTTTTTTTTTGCTAATGCGGGGGGATCAGACCTGACGAGACCGGATACACCCAATAAAGTCAGAAAATAAAATACCTCGGAGTGCCAAAGGCAACTCCCCATCACCACTCCATAAGGTGCCTCCGGAGTGAGAAGCTACATACGCAGCTACCCAATCCGCAGCACCATTACCTTCACGGTAAATATGCTTGGCCCGAAAGGCCCATCCATCCCTCGCCATAACCCAAATGTCACGGAGCAAGGGATGGTCACACCCGCCACGCCTTGGACCCCCCTGGATCCAACTGACAATGGTGGCTGAGTCACCCTCCAGGATAATGGACCTAGCCCGTAAGACACACCGGGCATGGCGAAGGCCTGCCCAGGCTGCTGTCAGCTCCGCGCTGGGAACTGAAGTGTCAAATAACTGACTGCCACCGGCAGCCACAACCCTGGCACACGGGTCCCGGATAACAAAACCCGCGCCTCCCCGCGTGCCACCATCCAAAACAGACCCATCAAAGTTGACCTTGAGGAAACTCGGGGTGGGGGCTCCCAGGTGAAAAACACCGTACGAGAGGCTGCCGAAGCAGAGTGGGAACCCCAGGTGTCCCGAGCTATCAAGGGTCCCTCCAACAGGGATAGTGTAACACAGCTCCGCCGCCTGAGCGCGGGCACTCTCGACAACAAATCGCGGCGACATACGTCGTTCGCTGAAGGTACGAGCATTCCTGGCCAACCAGATCTGGTAGGCAATACAGGTAGCTCGGACAGCCTCCTGACGCAGCACCAAGGACTCCGATCCCTGATGCATGGCCTGTAAGAACAGATCCCTACATCGCCATACCACCGGTGGAACCCCTGCCAACCGCCAAGTGCCCCTAGCCCATGTGCACCGAAACAGGGCATGGTCCACCGTCTCGGCCACACCACAAGCCCCACACACCAATGGGATCCTCACTCCTCGGCCTGCGAGTACAGCTCTCGTAGGAAGACGGTCCCAGGCCACCTTTCCAGAGGAACAACGCGACCCTCGGGTGGAGCCCCAATCGCCAGATCCAGGCAAAATCCGGGCCAGGCTCATAATCCTGCCGCAGGATATGGGAGAGATCGCCCATCCTGACCCTGGATCTGGTTGAGGAACCCCACACACGTACATCTGGTCCACCACTCTGTGGTAACGGTAGTGAGCGAACCCGCTCCGCCAAAGATTGCCCGAACAAACGGGCCAACTGAGTCTCATCCCAACCAAGCCACCCCGGGGGTCATGAGATCACAAACCTGTAGACCCTCCCCAGCCTCGACACTAACCATAGTCGGCCAAAGCCACAGCGGGAGGCCGTCGACCCATGGGTCACCAGCTACATCGATGCTACGTCCGTCGCCTATCAGCCATCGGGTGTGACTCGACACCAATGGCAAGTACGTCGCTATCTCACGCCATAGAAAGGAGGCATCTCCGCCCTCCTCGGGCCCAGCCCTCCGGGCTTGCCCCCCCATAGCGGATAGTCATAATCCGGCTCCAGAGCCCTTGCGGCTCCAGGATGAGACGGGAAGCATGCTGGGCAAGAAGTAGCTCTCGTCTCTCCAGGAGAGACACCACCCTAGACCACCTTCCCTGAGGGGAAGGCAGATGCGCTCCCATGCCACCATGGTGCACGCCACGACCCCCTCCATGTGAGCCCCATAAGAAGCCCCGAAGAAGTCGCTCAATCTTCAATAAAACAGACCTTGGCACCACCGTATTTGCCATAAGATAGATGGGCATGGGAGCCCAGTACAGCTCGAATCAGCATGACTCTGCCCATCATAGACAGGGACGCTGCCCTCCAGCCCTCTAGTCTGCTCTGAACCCGCTGCACCATCCCGGTGCACTCAGAAACTCGCAGTCTCCTGCCCGAGATCGGAACACCCAGATAGGTCCAGGTCCCATCCTGCTCAGGCATCTCCAGAATCCTCCGAATCCCCCGTCGAACCCTGAGTGATGTGCTAGGGCTAAAGGAGATGGAGGATTTCTGGCCATTCACTCTCTGACCGGATACCGTGCAATAGGCACCCAAAACCCTCCTGATAGCCCGAGCATCAGCTACGCGAGCCCGGGTCAGGAGGAGACAGTCATCGGCAAATAGTAAGTGTGATATCGGCTGGGCCCCCGGAGCTGGACATAGGCCCCCAACTCACCGGCAGCACACGCAGCCCGCAATGCCCGAGACAAGACATCAGAGCAAATAATAAATAGATACGGAGATAACGGGCATCCCTGCCGAAGCCCCATAGTAGAACTGAAGAAAGGAGATGGGGAGCCATTGACCAAGATAGAGAACCTCGGTCCCCGGACACACCCTAGAACCCACCCAATCCAAGTCTCATGGAACCCCAGGCTCTCCAAAGCTAGCCTAAGAAAACTCCACCTGATTCTATCATAAGCTCGTTCCATATCTAGCTTGACGGCCATCAAACTCCGCCGCTGCGAGGCCCGTCGAAGATCCCACATCATCTCCTGGGCCACCATAACGTTGTCGGAGATACTCCGACCCCTCACAAAAGCACCCTGCTCCTGACAGATAATGCCGGAGAGGAGGGGCTTCATACGATCCATCAGTATTCTTGCCACAACTTTGTATAAAGTATTACACAAGCTGATCGGCCTAAAATGACTTGGCTCGGCCGCGTCCTGACGCTTTGGTATAAGCGTGACAAATGTGGCTTTCCAATCGTCGGGCATATCTGCCTGATTGAAAAAAAACACAAGACCGCTTCCACCACTACAGTCCGAACGATACCCCAGTATCTCCGGAAAAAGAAAGGTGGGAAACCATCTGGACCAGGGGCCCTATCCGCACCCAGTGCCCAGATAGCCTCACGCACCTCCCCCTCCGTCACTGGACGAACCAACATAGCATTCTCAATCGTATTGATTTGGGAAGCAGCCCTCGGGAGCTGACCGGCAGGATCGGACTCACAATCCTCCGTCCAACGAGAGCGAAAGAAATCAAGCAGGATATGGGTGATGGCCGAATCGCCTTCAACCCGGTGACCCTGCTCATCCCGCAAGGATCGAATCATGTTCCTCTGCCTCCTGATAATCGTTAGAGGCGGTGAAAGAAACTAGTGTTCGATCACCCTCTCTGACCCATTTGAATTCTGGATTTTTGCCTCCAGAAGATCTCATGTTGCCGCAAGATCGAGGTGGTGAGTGGCCGAGGAGACCCCGAAGGCTGACATATCGGCCTCGGGGTGCGCACCCATCTGGTCTTCTCTACTTTGGTGGTCGGCAATCGCAGCCTCCACCTCTCCAACCTCCTGAAGATATCCCCCACTACCTCACGGTTCCAACGCCGGTAACCGACGCTTAGTCAATTCCAATTTACGTGAAACCCTCTGCATGGGGTCACCACGGAACCGGCAGACTCCAAGCTCCTCGGACAATGTCCCAGGATTGAGGGAGAGAACAACCAAACCTTCTCAAAGCGGAAGGGGCACTGGTGAGAAGAACCAGGATACAGTCGAAATCAACAAAGGACAGTGGTCCGAAGCAATCCGGGGTAGATGACTAACCCTGTAGGACGGAAATCTGGTAAGCCAGTCAGAGGAAGCAATAGCCCTATCGAGCCGCTCCCACACCCCTGGCTTGGCCAGACTGGTTATTACACCAAGTAAATTGCGGGCCAGAGAATCCTAGATCCACTAGGCCATTTCGCGAAAGAAAGTCTCGAAACTCCCTCCTATCCACAGTGTCAGAAAAAGCCCTACCTCCACGTTTCTCACTCCCCTCCAAGATACAATTAAAATCACCCACTATCGCCGTTGGAAGCCCCTGAGCGATTAAGTGGGTGAGCTCATCCCACAGGACCCTCCTGGTCCGATGGTCAGTGCTAGCATACACACCACTCAGGACCCATGGTGCGGGCGTTAGGTGCCGAAATAATCATCAGGACCTGTTGGGAGCAGTTATGGAACACATCGACTGTAGCCCCACCCCGCTTCCACAGAGCCACAATACCCCCGGACAGCCCCTGGGACTCAACTACATATGACTCCCAGTCGACCTCAAACCGGCGTACTACACGATCCAGTCCACTACCGGATAGTCGTGTTTCATAGAGAAGGCAGATCTCTGGACTGTGGATCTGAACCAACCGCCTAAATGAAGACATGAAGGCCGGCTTAGCCGCCCTCTACAATTCCACGCAAGAATCCTCATGGGGAAGAATCCGAGAGGTCGGCCACAGGTGCATCCACCCTCTGGGCCGCAGGGTCCATCATCAACTCATGATCAGGGTCGTCTCGCAGACCCTCATCGACGCTAGCCCGGACACGACTCGTAAGACTGCCGCCTTCACCCGTTGAACAACCGTCGAATGATCAGCGGACCTACTAACTGCCCCCTCAAGGCTACTCGAGTCCCCTACCCCTGGCTCCACGAATGCAGGCGCGTCCCGCCCTGCCAGAGGGTCCCTCGCAGGGGCAGTCTCCGCAAACAGGGAGTGCACTAGCCATAGTCGCATCGCCCAAATCGGGCCCACTCGCGACCACAACCCCCTATCCCACCTCCACCTCTAGAGGGCCCAAAGTAATAGGAACCTCAGACGGCGGAACCACCCCCAGGGCCTGGGCCCTAAACTGGAACCCAGACTCACTGGGCCCCGCCAGCAAAGCCAGCGACTCAGGCCCAACAGCAGGCCCCAAGTGGGCCAATGAACAGTGGAGGCCCCCGTCCACAGGGGCCTTCCCTGAGTCCTCTACGCGTGGCCCAGCCAAACTGGGCCACGCTCTCTCCACCGCGCGACGGGCCTGGGAGCCCGTCGCCGCGATTCACCGCGTGAACCACACGGTTCACGCGATCTCCGATCTCCCGTGGGTCCCGCGCGCCCCTTACCGGGTTGGACGGGCCACATCAGTAGCGGCCCAGCATTTCTGGGCCGCTTCTTGGACAGGTCCATGTCGGGGCCCCACCCAGACCAGCAGCCGGCCCGGCCTGAACCAACTGGCCGGCCCGGACCTCACACGGCCCACTCGAGCTCGAACTCGAACTCGCCCCTGTGGCCGAGTCAACACGTCCCATGACCGTGTCAACACGGGAGCCCCCTCTCTGCCCACCGGAAGCCGGGGGGCCTCTACCACCACCGGCGGGGAGTGGCGACGGGCCACTTTTGGTCGGCTTTTGCCAACCTTCTAGGTCCGGTGGTGACCACCGGAGGCCTAGGCGAGGCGGCCGGTGAGGAGGGCCGAGAAGGGGGAAGCCCACCGGAGGGCTCCGACACCTTCCCCGCTTGCGGTCGGCGGCCCACGCGAGGGCTCCGTCGCCTTCCCCGACCGTGGCACTTGCTTCCCGTGGCTTGCCGGGCGCGGGAAGTCACCAACCACGGGCCATTAGATCGGCCCGGGAGCCACCTCCCCCGGTAGGCTCACTCCCGTCGTCGCCGGAACCCCCAAATGGGCATCCTAGCTCGGAGGTGGCCGATCCTACCACACTGCTCGCAGAAATCCGGGATATTCTCGAAGACGAACGGCTGCCAGAGAGCCTTCGTCCTTCCGAGTATCCGGATTCCGGGAGGAGGGGGCGGAGGCGTCAATCGCCACCTTGACACGCGCAAACCCCATGGCACGGCGTCCCTCCGTGACACCCATCCACTGCCAAAGGCCGCCCTGCCTTGGCAGCTATATCCATGATGGTCGAAGTCGACCAGTATTTCTGGAGGAAGCCCGGGCAGCCGGAGCCAGACCACCGCCGTGTTCACCGGATTTTTTTCTGGGTTAAGAAATCCGGCGACCACGGCTCCAGGGCAAGAAGTTGCCCCGCCACCACCCAGGGCCCCCTCCACCAGGGCACGGTCCCGGGCCCTCCGGCGACCTAAACCGCAGTGCGAAGTGGTCCTCGGCGAGGGAGGACCGCCACCACTTCGCCTGCATTTCTTGAGCCGGGCGGCCACATCCTTGGCCACCCACTCGACTGGCACCCGCCGACCAAGGCTCCGGCCAACCACGGCGAGGCCATCCCACTCCCGGCGTGCCGCCTCGATGGGCTCCCCCGGGAGCTCAAAGACTGACGAGAAGTGGTGGCTCAAGCGAGCCACCTCCGACTCCGTCAGCCGGTGAGTAACCCACGGTCCAGGCCGAGCGCGGCCAACGGGCCGCTCCCCTTTCCCCCCCAATAGCGTACCTTTCCCTTTGAGCAGCGACCCTGCGCCCACGTCCTCTTCATCGGCTCCGCGGGCAGCTCCGTCGGACCATTTCCATCCACCGTCAGCGGCCCCCGACGCCTGCTCCCCTACCGAGCCCGTCGCTCCCACCAACGGCTGCTTCCCCTTCTTCCGGCCCATTCGCACCTGAAAAGAAAAGAACCCTCGAACCAGGGCAGGCAATAGCTAGCCCGCCTCGTTCTCCGCCACCGAACACCGGCCAGCAGCAGAGCACTCCGACCACCGGTGAAGATAGCCGTTACTGAATTTTCTTCTCTCCTCAGAGTTTCTCACTCAAAGAGTCGTTACTGTCTTGGAGCCACTTTCCTTACAAATTCTTTTACCGCCTTCTCGGCTCTACTATGGAGCTCTAGGTGAGTTCGGATTTCCTGTGGCCTCCACCAAGCCGCTGCGTGGTGTGATTGGTCAACACAAAGGCGACCCATGTAGTCCCACCTTAGATCGTGCTTGTCCACCTTTCAATTTCAGGACCTGGTGCCCATAGTCTGGATCAATTATATCATTTTTTAGTACACACAAAGAATCTTGATTTGTTAACCATGGACAAGCATATCCTATGTTTTACAAAGATTTTAAATCTTCTGTGGTGCATCTTTGCACCAAATTAGTGATCGGTTTTTTTCAATTTCAAAAATAAACCACGCAATAGCACGTATCCTGTAGGATAGTGGTTACGGTGTCGGTCCATAGGGATTGGAGACAAGTTATTTTCCTAATTAACTAATTACTTCAAAGGGCATAAGCTAGAGTAAATGATAAAAACTAAGAATTAATATGAATGTAGTAGTATGAATTATCTATGGATAGAGGTGCTTAGGGCTAGATTCCACCGATAGATTTATATCCGTGACGCTTTCAATAATTAAGTTGTATGTAAGACTTAATTGCTTCCGACTACAAGTCAAAGCAGTCATAAAAAAGATTATAACTAATTTCCAGCAAATCATCTAAGTCTAGCATAAACCATCTACTTTAACGATAAGCATAATATTTCTAACCTAGCATGATGCATCTGATCATTAAATCATTCAACATAAAATCAATGTCACATGAATATCTCCTCCCAACCACAGGTGTTGGATTCGATGAAATAGATCAATCTACGTAAAATATTTTATGCAAGATAAACGATTCACACAAACTGAATAAATCATTAGATCAATTGATAAATTTTCATCCTGCAACAATCTTACAATACAAACTCAAGTCAATAAAAACGAAACGGATACTCCTCTATGGCTTCGTCAAACCCCTAAACTGAGGTTTAGCTGCTCATGATGCTCGGCGACTTTGATCGGCTTGCTGAGATGCTCCACGCCATCTGCCTCAAGTCCTTCCTTCTTTTTCTTTCACTAATTGATCCGCTCCTAGCCTCCCTCTATTTTTTCATTTTTTTTATTCCCCTTTTTGGCACAAAACAGAGCTTGCTTTGTTCTTCCTTTCTTTCTTTTTGAACCGAGCTCTCTCCCCTCCCCCTCGCAGTCGATGGCCACCCTCCTCCTTATATAGTCGTCCGGGATGCTCGTTCGGGAAGGAAGAGATCACGGCTGCTGATTCCGGGGCGTGATGCTGGAAGGCAGATCGCAGACGAAGAGGATGAAGGGCCGCGAGATCGACGGAATGGAGCTGTGCGGAGGCGGGGATGCAGGCGGATGAAGAGGCGGAGGATCTGGTCGTTGGCTGCACCGCGTGGAGGATTGCGTGAGGGTCTCGTGGCTGGAACGGAGAATCGACGGGAGGATGCGAATCTCAGCCGTGATGCACTGCGGGAGGAAGAAGATGAACAGTGGAATGAGTTTTTTATTTTTTTTCGTAACACTGTTCATATGAACAATATTTCACAGAACACTGTTCATATGAACAGTGTCATCTCGGAATATTTATTTTTTTTTAGTTTTTAAAATTATAAAATTTTATACGAAGGCAGGTAAGGAATTGGTTGGGAATTGGCTTTGGATTGAGGTGGGTCATGATCGTTGATTTGCTTAAACTTGTTCTCGAGCCCAATATTATTTAAATTTAATTCTTGCTAATCTGCTTCAGACCGAACTCGACCAGATAAAATAAACAATACTAAAAACAAGACCGTGACTTAATAAAAATGGTTAATCAAACATTTTCTCCATACAAAAATAATTAATTATAACTTTCAATCTAATCAGGACCAAAACCCATTTAATTATAATCTTAGCTTGATTACAACCATGAGGTTACCAAACCGGGTTAATACAATCTTCTCCTTATATGTTTTCTTGTAATTTTCATGAAAGATTGCAACCAAGAGAGAGACAAGTTCAGAGTCTGATTTAAGAAAAGAATTATTTACTTCTTACCATATTTTAAATTTATTTCAATGATTATTCAATTTCATGGTTAAATATGTATTTATCAGTTTAAGAACATTGATAAATATTATGGAAAGATAACTAAATTATAAATTATTCAGCACTTATCACACCCCCAAACTTATGTTTTGCTAGTTCTCGAGCAAAATAAAACTAGAAAAGAAAAATTCTAACTCACTTTCGCAGGCATCGCAATTGCATTTACCATATGCAACAAGGCTTTAAACTCCTAGGTGGCCTTAGTGGACGAGTTTTGTCTCGTGAGGATTTTCGGCTTAGATACCTACAAACTGCTATCTCTACCAAAAGATATATATATACATATATATATAATTTTTTTAAGATCATATTTATTATTATTATTATTAAAATCTAATTTAAGATACATAAATGATAAGGGTTTCGAAGCACACACGGTTTTATTTACTAAGTCGGCCCAAATTCTAGGTTAGTATGCAATCTAAGTTGAAGTCATTAAGTTTCCGTTTAAGAAGTTGTAAGACTTATTTATACTGGAGTGCTTGGTAAAATCTGGACTGTACACAAGCTAAGGGTTCGGATCTCCAAAATATTGCTAAGACTAGTAGTTTTCAAGGATTGGTCGAAGGGACCTACTCACTGATTCAAAATCATCTTATCTGCAGGATTTCGAGAGTTGTGGATATTCACTTTAGTACCTTACGGGCTTTATCTGTAATATTTCAATTTACTCGAATTTTTACAATGACGACTTTCACACTATTATCTTTTTCAAGGTTAATACTGAGTTTTTTTTGAAAAAAGACATATAAATTATGAATTTTTACTCTTGTGGTGATTTCTTCGTGTAACGAGCAATCAGTCGACAACTCTCACACCAGTTGGTATAAGATGTCGGGCATCAAAACTCCCCTACGGACTTATGCTCGGAGTCCTCATCACAAGCCCATTTGACCTTTGACAATTGGTAGCCCTTTTCGATATTCCTGACTAAATACATTTTTATTCATGATTTTTTTTTTAACTAGATAAGTATGATTCATCAGGGTCCAAGGTTGCTACCATACTCTCAACATAATGTCGAGCCTAGACCTTAGAAGGGTCGGCCAGTGTGTAGTAAAATTCTAAACTATTAATTAGCTTACAACTCACTAAGAGAGACTTAATAAAAAGAACTTAAATTTGTATTACTTCCGACTAGTCATTGGGCTTTTTAGATTTAATAGACGTTGTGTGTTTATCATTCTCACATTAATGTATAGACATTAGATTTTAAAACCCCCTTATATATATATATTTATTATTTTTTTATTTTTATTTTTATTTTTATTTTTATTTTTTTGGATAAAAATCAAGATGAAGACCCCCAGACCTAAACCTAACATTGTGAAGTGAAAACGAATGCAAGAGATGCAAACAAAAGCAAAAATGCTTAAAAATACTTAAAAATACCTCCAAACCTAAACTTAACATTGTCCTCAATGTTAAAAAAATTTAAGAGAATTGGGTTGCCTCCCAAAAGAGCTAAGTTTATTGTCTTCAGCCAGATACAGTGAGTTAGTTTTGCATCTCCTTCTATGAGGTCATATATTTTGTCTATTGTAAAACACTCAACTTCTCTCGCGGGTTGGTCAGCCGCATTGAACATATTTAATTTTACCTTCATGTTCCCAAATGATATGTTCATTACCCCCGTTCTACAATTGATGCACGCATTGGCTGTTGCTAAAAAGGGGCGCCCAAGGATCACGAGGATTAGTTTCTTAGGATTAGGTTCATGTTCCATATCAAAGATGATGAAATTTACTGAAAAATAAAATTTGTCTACCTTGATAAGAACATATTCAATTATCCCACGTGGTGTTTTTACAGATCGATCAGCCAATTGAAGGATACCGAGGTTGGTTTTAACTCACCTAACCCAAATTTCTCATAAACTGAATAAGGTAAAAGGTTGACACTTGCCCCTAGATCTAAGAGTGCTCGATCAATGAAATTATTTCCTAAAACACAGGAGATGGTGGGAGCACCATGATCTTTGAATTTCGGAGGGGTGTTGTGTTGGAGAATAGAACTCACTTGCTCAGTTAGGAGGACCTTTCTAGGCACATGTATCCTAGATTTTCGCTTTTAGCTACAAAGGTCTTTGAGAAATTTGGCATAGGAGGAAACTTGTCTAATAGCATCATGAAGCGGAAGGTTGATTTTAACTTGTTTGAAAACCTCCATCATCTCCTCTAGTGAAGTTTTCTTTTTGTCAAAGGGAGAGGGTGAATTAAGAGCTTCAGGAAATGGGGCCTTTGGGATGTGAGTTTTGGCAGAAGGTGGACTAGCTGAAGAAGAAGAAGAAGAAGGTTTAGATTTTCATTTGACACATTTCTATCCTCTTCTTCACCTTTCTTATTGTTGTCCTCTCCAATCTTATTGTCTACTATACGTCCACTCCTTAGGGTAGTCAAAGCATTGGCTTGTTCATAATGAATTGCATTTAGTTGATTTTCTTGAGCCATGTATTGTCCCTATGATTACTTAGTGGTTGGCTTGGAAGCTTTCCTTTCTCTCGCTTGTTCAGTGCATTAGCTAGTTGCCCCATTTGAGATTCTAGCTTGGCGATGGATTGCGTGTGAGAGTGCACCAATTGTGTAATGGTTTCCAAACCTTGAAGGGCGTTCAACACTTTCTCCTCAAAGGCTGTGTTTCTTTGGGGTGGAGGAGGAGTGTGTTGAAATTGAGTCGAGGGACGGTATGGATGAATATTTTGTGAGGTTTGAAAATTCTGAGGGTTTTGAAAATTTTGGGAGTAGGGTTGGGTAGTATTCGAAGCTTGCTGCTTCCAAGAAAAGTTTGGATGATTCCGCCATCCCGGGTTATATGTATTGAAAAATGGGTCATTACCCGGTCTGGGCTGTGTTTGAGCAGCATTGATGTGTTCTTGCACGAGTTCGGGGAATTGGGGTGCTGAGGGGCACTCATGAATAGGGTGGAATGGGCTAGAATAGATAGTACACACTTGTGCTTGGAAAGAGTTAATGAAATGCCTACCTATCATAGTTGGTCAATCTTATGGGACAGTGCATCTACCTTGCTAGACAGGTCCATAGAATGACTTATTTCATAAATGGTCTCTTTCCTTTGAGAGCTCGGGGTGCTTGACGAGAACAGGAAGCATGGTGGAGGGAGTTTTCATTGAGATTTCAAATAATTGCCATGCTTCATGCTCATTTTGAAGCATGAAAGTTCCCCCGCATGCGACATCAATCATCTGACGGTTTCATTCAGTCAATCCATCATAGAAACATTGCACTAGCTGCCATTTAGGTATTTGATGATGGGCATTTACGGATCAGGTCCCAAAATCTCTTCCAAGTTTCATGAAATTCTTCTCTCTCAGTTTGAAAGAAGCTTGTGATGGCACGTCTAAACTGGTTCGTTCTTCCTATTGAATGTATTTTTTAAGAAATCTTGTTGTATTTGATCCCAGGAACGAATTGAATTGGCTTCTAAAGAATCAGCCATTGCTTGGCTCTATCTTTAAGGGAGAAGGAGAATAATCTAGGTTTCAGAGCATCATCAGTGAAGTTCTGAATCTTGACAGTGGTGCAAATCTCAAGAAATTCATCTAAGTATTTATATGGGTCTTCGTTGGTGAGCCCATAAAAAGATGGAGCATTTGGATCACACTAGACTTTATTTCATATTGAACCGTTGCTACTTCAGATAATCGAATGCAAGATGGGAAAGTGTTGCCCAAGAAGACAACCCAAGAGGGGGGGTGAATTGGGTTTTAAGTAATTATTGCAAATAAAAACTTAATGAGTAACTAATTAAATCTTATTGCAAGCGGATTAATTAGTTTACTAGATGTAGTGAATGAAGGGGATGGAAGAGACAATGAACCAATCACAAATACAAGAGGTTTTATAGTGGTTCGGAGCTAACCCTTGCTCCTACGTCCACTCCCCAAGCTACACTTGGGAGTTCACTATAATCCCTCGGATTACAGCGGGCTGTTTTACAAGTTTACAACCCAACTTGTTGTTTTACGAGATCACAACGAACTCGGTCGGTTTTCACAGGCTCACCGACTAGAACCATCCGATTGTTTTTCCGGGATCACAATCGAATCCTTACACCGTTGGTTTTACCCTCGGCTCACCAACAAACCTTACAACCCTTGATTCAATCCCCTGATTGAATCAAGTAAGAAAATAGTTTGGAAAAATTACACGGAAAGCTTCTTAATAAGCAAATATTAAACAATATGAAAAGAGTGGAGTTAGAAGCCCTCAAACAGATTTTTGGAAGTGGAAGAAGGGGCTTCTCAAATTCAGAGACTCCTCTTTGAATGCGCTAAAGACTTGATGTCAGAAGGAGAGCCTTGAATGCGAAGGAAAGAATTTGTAGGATCGAGTTCAATGCGCTTCTTTCTTCTTTCTCTTGTATTTACTCTTGAGAGCCTTTGGTAGGTGGAAATCACTTTTTTCTTTTAATGGAATCTCTCTCTTTTTGTCTATTACTATTCACTCTGGCTATTTATGTAGTCTACTTTGAAAACTAGCCGTTAGACACCAATTTGTGACCGTTCTGCACAATCTGCAACTCCTGACAATGTGTCTGTTGGGATCGGAGTCGACTCGCTCGATCTGGAGTCGACTCGGCTGTTGCTGAAGTCGACTCATGCTTCACTGGAGACGACTCGCCCACTGTTCAGGATTTGAATTAAAGTGCTGTCCCGTTCTGGAGTCGACTCGGCCAAACCTGGAGTCGACTCGCCAGTATCCGGAGATGTCTCGGCCCTCTGGAGACGACTCGTTCTCAGAATTCCAAAGATCTATTTTTCTGCATTTCTTTTTTGGGTCGACTCGGATCATCTTGGAGTCGACTCGGCTCTCAGAACCCAAAAACTGATCTTCTGTCTTTGGAGTTGAACTGCCTCGGAGTTGACTCGGATCGTTTTGGAGTCGACTCGGCTCTCAGAACCCAAAAACTGATCTTCTGTCTTTGGAGTTGAACTGCCTCGGAGTCGACTCGGATCGTCTTGGAGTCGACTCGGCTCTCAGTGCCCGAAGTTGATTCTCTGACTTTTAGTCTTGCTTTTCTCTGAGAGTCGACTCTTGCTTGTTTAGGAGTCGACTCCCCAAACGTTGGAGTCGACTCGAATTCTTCTGGAGTCGACTCGGTAACAGGGTCCAGAAACCACTTCTCTGTCTTTCTGTCTGTTACTCCTTGGAGTCGAGTCGGAACTATCGGGAATCGACTCGGTAAGCATCGGAGTCGACTCGAAACCGTTGGAGTTGACTCGGTGACAGGGTCTGAGATTCATCTTCTGTCCTGCTGTCTGTTCTCAGTCGGAGTCGACTCGAGCCTGTGCCAGAACATCTGAAACACTTGGAGTCGACTCGTAATCCTCCGGAGTCGACTCGAGTTTCAGCCTTTGACTTAAGCTGATTTCCACATGCACTCAAAAGAAGATTCTCATAAATTTTGCCTGAGATACTAGATTGAATTCATTAATATAACAAAAATATACTCAAACGCTTTGGTCTCATCAAAATCAAATTGGGTATTATCAATCACTCCACAATCTCTCCCTTTTTGATGATGACAAAACATTGAGTATTTGATGAGAGAAATACCCATCTAAAAAGATGATTCATAATAAAATTTTGAAATAAATTCAAATATCTAGTTATTTTAATCTATCCAGAATTGAAAGGTATGAATCAGTAAATCCTGAAATTAAAGCTCCCCCTTTCATTGGAATTATATAAGCCTTCATATCATCCAATCAATTGTTTGGCTTATATGTGTTTAATGAATTTGCTTTCTTAAGATTTCAGATTCTCTCCCTCAACATATGCATTCAATTTGTTTAGATTTTCTGAATTTTTTTTAATGTCTTGAATCTTTTTAGCTTAAATTCTTACTTCAGAGGAAAAAATCTGACAATTGTTCTTGAGTATGATTCAATTAATCTCCG